>NC_056062.1:54657304-54957304 GCF_016772045.2 Ovis aries | reverse complement strand
TGATGGACAAGGAGGCCTGGTGTGCTGTGATTCATGGGGTCACAAAGAGTCGGACATGACTGAGCGACTGAACTGAAATGAACTGAACTGAACTGATGCTGATCTCATGAGATCCTTTGTGCTGCATGCTATGCCTAATTGCTCAGTTGTGTCTGACTCTTTGCAATCCCGTGGACTGTAGCCCACCAGGCTCCTCTGTCCACAAGATTTTTCATGCAAGATTACTGGAGTGAGTTGCCATTTCCTCCTCCAGGAAAAGTGTGAAGTAGGAAAAGTTTATCTTTGGAGACACTCTATCTCCCTTTTCTGTATGTTTTGTATCCTAGAAGTGAGTGGTGAGGATCCCCACCCCCACCCCCAACCCCACCCGATTCACTGCACCGGACTGTAGCCCTTTATTCTTGTTCTTGTCTGTCTCCATAAGACTCTTGGGACTCCCAGGTCAGTTCTCATTCCTTGGGCTTCAATTCCCAAATTATTTAAAAGAAAGGCTCCTTAAGTATGTATGTAAAATATATGTTGTCTGGAGTCCTTGTGCAATGCTATCTGGAAATCAGGTTCCAGGAAAACTAATGTCCTTAACTCTTTCCATGAGTGTTTCCTTCATCTGATGACATTAACTGAAATGTAGTTCTTCCCTGAGAACACTGTTGCTTTCTGTAGCACTTTCAAATGTTGACTTTTTTTACTTCTACTTACATCAACACAGAAGTATGGGTGTATTTTTCATTTTTTTCTAGGACCTACTCTAATAAGTGAAAGTATTTATCAGTGCAATTTCTTTGCCTTGCTTATGGGATACAATTCAACTAAATTAAATATTTAATTGCTTTCTTTGTGGATAAGACTTTTGGATCAGTACACAATCCACATATTCTGACAGAGTAGTATGTTATAAATCAAAACATCTTTTATATGGCTTTCAATTTTCTTTTCCCTATTTTGACTTCAGAAAATTCTCTATGCGTAGACTGACACCTGATCTCCTTTTCACATATGCCAAAAAGATTTTCATAAATGCTAATATACTTATAATTAATAATATTCTGGTAAATAGTTCAGGCACTGATAAGGTAGGTATGGGCTGATTAAGCAGATTTCATAATCATTCAGACAAAAGAAGAAATATGGAACTTTACTCTAGCAAGGTTTGCTTGCTTTCCTTAAGGAAAGCAACACTGTTAACTTAAGGCCTATTGGTTTCTCAAATCTAGTCTCTCTTAGCCATATTAATGCCAAAGAGAAGTGTGGAGTGTAAATGTATTATCTTGAGACAATGCCTAGGAGATTAGAGACATAACAGGCAGTTGGTATGTCTATTTCCTTGCATTTATTTCTTTGTCCACGCTATCCTCAAACAGGCCGGGAATTAATAAAGCTGTTTGTTTGATCCATGTGAATGGGTTAGAAAATAGTTCTTCAAAATAATCTAAAACAATGCCTTACTGGTACATTAACTCACTGTATCCTATGCAAAACTCATTGTGAGTCCTCCCAAAACTTCACAACTTACTGACATCTCCCTCCTTCTATATTCTCTTTTATGATTATTGGCACAAAAATTCCATTTGGTTAGCAAATCCAGAAACTTAGGGGTGATATTTAAGCCTGCCCTCTCTCTTAACCATCTCATTATACAAACTCCACCTCACACCCTGCATTTGAATAGCTGTCATTTTATTTCCTAAATTTGTCCCCAAATACTTCTCTTACCTATTACCATGGTTGCAACTTCAAGATCTCACTGGGCTTTTTTTTTTGCACCAAAGCTATTGCAATTATTACTCTAATTAGCTTCTCAACTTAGTCTCCCTTGCATAATCCATCCTCCAACAGCTGTCAAAAAAATCCTTTAAAGTCACATTTATCATTCACTATGTTATTCCTTAAACTCCTTCAGTGAATTCACATATTGAAGAAAAAACACACACACTTATAGATAGCATATAATAGATATATATCGACAACTTGGGTTAAAAAATTTATTAACATTTTATCACATTTCTATCAGATATTTTTTCACTCTAAGAAATAAACATTTACAAGTACAATCTGTTTATATTTATATATGAACAGGATAGCTATATTTTTAAATATAGACAGTTAATTATCCCAATAAAATATGTATCTACCACTTGCCAAGCTTCCATATATTTAGGCATCTGCTTCACCACTCTCTGCTTCCTCCTGTTAGTGAGCTTATCTATTCCTGTAACAATATCGTTCTCTTTAAATTACTGCAATTAATTCTAGGGCAAATATTCTTTCATTCTTCATTTTTTTTTCCAAATCGCCTTGTCTGTTTTCACCTGTGATAGTTTCATGTGATTTTAGAATTAGCTTAAGTTCTGTAATGAACCATTCTGAATTTTGATTTAAATTAAATTTCTTAGAAAATAATTTTGGAGAAATTGCCACGTATTGGTAATACAGTTCTCATTTACTAATATATGTCTACATTTATTCTGTTTTATTAAAAAGACGCAGATATGTATAACGGACTTTTGGACTCAGAGGGAGAGGGAGAGGGTGGGATGATTTGGGAGAATGGCATTCTAATATGTATACTATCATGTAAGAATCGAATCGCCAGTCTAAGTCTGACGCAACATACAGCATGCTTGGGGCTGGTGCATGGGGATGACCCAGAGAGATATTATGGGGAGGGAGGTGGGAGGGGTGTTCATGTTTGGGAACGCATGTAAGAATTAAAGATTTTAAAATTAAAAAAAAAATCTTTAAAGATCTTTTACATATTTGTTAGATGTCCTGGTGAATATTATATTCTTTTGTTGTTATTGTGATATATAGTTTCATTATTATCATGTTTTTTATATTTTTAACTTTTCTGGAGGTGTATAAAACCCTACTGAGTCTTGCATATTGATTTTGGGTCCAGCAATATTGCCGTACTCTCTTAGTTTAATTGTCTCTATTAGTTTGGATTGTCTATGTATACAATCAAATGATTTTTAAATAACAAAAACACTGCTTCTTTATTTCCAGGCCTTATCTAATATACTCTATATTCTTGCCTTCATGTACTGGCAGCAAGTGATAAGAAGCATTTCAAAAACTGTATGGAATGAAATTACTGAAGGGGGAGGGAGGAACGACTTGGGGACAAAATTTTCTGGAGAATGCTTATATTGAGGGAGTCCAAAGATAGGCCAGAGAAATGGGCCAAAAATGATTAGGATAGAAAATAAATTTGGATATTACAGTGTCACAGAACTGGAGGAACACTTTCAAGAAGAAAGAGGTATCAAAAAAATAATCAAAGTTGCAAAGAGACAATCATTTCTGAGAAAAATCCACTGGATTTTGTAATCCTTGCTAATCATTGAAGAGAAATCAATTTCAGAAGAAAGGCTAGGGTGAAGTTAACTGCTTATAGATAAAGGGCTACAGAATAGTGGTGAATTTAAGTTAGTGAAAAACTACTCTTTCAAATTGTTCATATGAAAATAATGAAATGAAGTTCTAGCTTAAAGACTTATTTAGTTGAGAAAAAATATTCTGGTTTTAAAGAATAGGGAAGACAGAATTTGTAGTGATGGGAGTCAGGGAAGGCTGCTCCCAAATATGCAAAGGTGGCATATTGATGACTTTTAGTTAAAGTTATGTAAGAAACAATTGGTGCAAGAAGAACACCCCAATCCTAATTTGTTCCTCTGAAAGCAAGTAGCAAACTGCCATAGGAAGCTATCCTCCCTACACCAGGAAGATGAAGGGTATTCTTATCACTGGAGATAGGGAAGTCACAGCAGAGGAAGCTGCTTAAACAAACCTGGTAACTTCTTCATCAATTTGCTACAGCAAGCCCCAAATCCCGTGTTTTGTCAAATTCTTACAAAGGATTTATTTTTTGTCTAAAAAAGATACATATATGGCGATATATATATATATATCGCCATATATATATATGGATTTCCCCTGGTGGCTCAGACTGTAAAGCGTCTGCTTGCAATATGGGAGGCCTGGGTTCGATCTCTGGGTTGGGAAGATCCCCTGGAGAAGTAAATGGCAACCCACTCCAGTACCCTAGCCTGGAAAATCCCACGGATGAGGGAACCTGGTAGGCTATGTCCAGGGGTCGCAAAGAGTCAGATACGACTGAGCAACTTCACTTTCCTTTCCTTTTCATAGTTCATCAGTAAAGAATCTGCCTGCAGTACAGGAGACCTAGGTTTGAGTCCTGGGTGGGAAAAATCCCCTGGAGAAGTAAATGGCAACCCACTCCAGTATTCTTGCCTGGAGAATCCCATGGACAGAGGAGCCTGGCGGGCCACAGTCCATGGGGTCAAAAGAGTTGGACATGACTTAGCGACTAAACCACCACTTAGAGTCCAATTTAGTCACTTTAACATGATATTAAATTTGCTGTTCTCCTGTTAATCTATCATATGTCAGTTTGGTTATTAGACCAGCTAAAAGAATGAAGGGTACGGGGATATTTTCCCTTTCCTACAATTTGCCATAGTTGGCCTCACTGAAGGATAAACTTCGCAGGCTGGATACTGCTTGCTCTGAGGGCTGTTGCAACTGAAAGATTCTGGTACTTCTGATTAATGCTAGCAGAAAAGAAATATTTTTGCCTATATCAACTCTCCCAAATTTCTCTGTATGCCCAGTAGAAATAGCATGTGGTTTTTTATATCATATTTTACATCTTATTGTTTTGTGAATTCCTTAACTGCTTACTGTAGATATCGAAGACTATTCATTTGCTTTTAGTTCCCTCCTAGCTTTTTGCGTGCATGATTTCCTACCTTTACTATATGTTTGCCTTTCCTGGTGATCCTTTTCATCTGGTAATTTTCTTATTTCTAGATAGCCTTTTTCTTTTTGCCTAGAGGAGTTTCTTTAACGTTTGTCATAAATCTGGTTTCATGGTGCTGATTTCTATCAGCTTTTGCTTGTCTGTAAAGCTTTTGATTTCTCCATAAATCTGAACAAGAGACTTGCTGGATAGAGTATTTTTGGTTGTAAGTTTTCCCCTTTCATCACTTTAAATATATGGTGCCACTCCCTTTTTGGTCTGTAGAGTCTCTGCTGAAAAATCAGCAGAGTTTCCTTGTGGGTTATTTGTTGTTTTTCCTTTGCTGCACTTAATATTCTCTCTTTATCTTTAATTGTTGTCATTTTGATTACAATGTGTCTTAGGTTCCTTTTTGGGATCATCCTGTATGGGACTTTCTGTGCTTCCTGGACATGGGTGACTGTTTCCTTTCTCAGGTTAGTGAAGTTTTCAGCTTTTATGTCTTCAAATATTTTCTCAGACATTTTCTCTCTCTTCTGAGACCCCTATAGTACAAACATCAGTGCATTTGACATTGTACCAAAGCTCTCTTAAACCATCCTTATTTCTTGGTATCCTTTTGTTCTTTTTCCTATTCAGTGGGAGTGATTTCCACTACTCTACCTTCCAGTTCACGGATACATTCTTCTATATAATTTAGTCTACTATTGTTCCTTCTACTGTATTTTTCACTCCAGTTCTTGTATTCTTTGTCTCTGATAGTTCTTTATATTTTCTAACTTTTTGTCAAAATGTTCGAAGTTCTCACTTTGTGCATTCACTCTTTTCCTGAGTTTTTAAATTGTCTTTATGATGATTAACCTCAACTCTTTCTTGGGTAGGTTGCCTATCTCCATTCATTTTATCTATATGGCTAATTGTATGTGTATGTATATGGTAAGTTAGTTATGTTTCTCAACCTTGGAGAGGCGGCCTTCTGTAGGAGATGTCCTATGTATACCAGCAATGAACTCCCCTCTTGTCACTCAAGCTATATGCTCTTGGGGTTCCCCCTAAAAGGACTTCATGGGTCCTTCTGTTATGTGGGTAGTCTGATAGGATTGGTTAAGCCCTAGCTTGTTTGGTTGCCAAGTTCTGCCTTGTGTGGATGCTGCTGGCTCCTATTTATTGGGGTCTGATCATGAAGCAGCTGGATGCAGAACCTTATGGGGCCCTGAGGCTAATGCTGGCCCACTAGTGCGTGAAGCCAGGTCCTGGGATTAGTGTTGGGTTACTGGCAGGCAGAGCCAGTTTCTGGATTCTGGAGAGACTCTGCAGAGCTCAAGGATCCCATAGCTTGTTTCAGATTGATGGGAGGGAGTTTGTTCCTATCTCAGGGTAGAGTCCAGGGTGCCCTGAAGCTAGCATTGGTCTGCCAGTGGACAGTGCCAGGGCCCAGTTAGTCCCAGGGTAGGGTCTGTCCTACTCTGGAAAGGCTGGGTCTGTAGGATGTGGGATCATAGTTTTCTTACTTCTAGTGTCTGGCTCCTGTTGGTTGAGGTTGGTCTAGAGGGTGGTGTGCGCTTCCTGGAGGGAAGGGCTGGGACCTGCCCCCTGAAAGGTAGACCAGGGTCTTGGCTGTCTGGTGGGCAGGACTGTGTCTAAGGGCATGTCTAGAGGAGGCTATGAACTTAGAAAGTCTTTGGGAAACCCATCTGCTGATGGGTGGAATTGTGTTCTGCCCAGTTAGTTGTTTGGCCTGAGGCATCCCAGCACTGGTCCTACAAGCTATTGGGTGGGACCAGGTCTTGTCACTAATGGGCCAAGATGGCAGCCACCAACAGCTGTATTCATGAAGTACAATGTTCTGTATGGCTGCACCCACTATCTGTGTGCCCACGGTGAGCTGGAGCCACCTCCTGCCTCTCCAGGAAACTCTCTAAGACTAGCAGTTTACTGTGGCTCAGGCTTCTGTTAATCACTGCTCTGGCCCCAGGTCCCAGTGTGTATAAAATATTGTGTGCTCTCATTATGAGTGAAATCTCTATTTCCCCCCAGTACTATGGGGCTCCTGAAATGAAGCCTCACTGACTTTCAAACTCAAATGCTCTGGGGGCTCATCTTCCTGGTGCCCAGGCTGGGGAATCAAAAATGGGGTTCAGAACTCTCACTCCTGGGAGAGAACATTTATAATATAGGTATTCTCCATTTTATGGGTTGCACCTAGGGGTGTGGGGTTTAATTATATCACAAGTCCATCCCTCCTGCCTGTCTCATTGTGGTTCTTTATGTCTGTAATTATAGAAGATTTTTTTTTTCTGGTAGATTCAATTCTTTTTGTCCATAGTTGTCTTGCAAACAATTGTGATTTTGGTGTGTGCATGAAAAGAGGTAAGTTTGGCATCTTTCTACCACTATCTTTGTCACTGTCCTCAAGGAATTTTAAAATCTGAGATTTCTTATGAAAAATTTCAACAAAGTAGATTAAAAGATTCTATGTGGTCAGTTCCCATTCTTGCTGTACTTAAGCAAATAATCAAGCCAAGATAATTAAAACTAGACTAGTCTTACTATGATTACTTTTGATAGAAATGGGGGTGACTGTAAATTATGATAGAAATTATGTTTCAGGAATAAACCTTTCATAGTGCTCCTAATATCTGTGAGATTTTGCTTCCTATCTGTATACTAGACTAGACCCTCAAATATTTAGTTACAAGTCTCCAAACTAGTGTTTCTAACTTTGCTTCCAAACTTCTGACATTATAGAGAACTAAACCTACTCTTTTTCTAAAGCTTAGCAAGCTAAAGTTGGATGAATAAATATTAATTGCAGAAAAATTACTATCCAATATAAAACAATTATTGTACCTTTTGTTATGTGAACCACTTAGAAAGATCACTAGAGATATTCAAACTACAAACCAGCAAAATCTGTCAAATTGCCACTGCCTGCCCTAACTCTACTGAAGGAATGGTTTGTATCCAAGATCCTGAAATCTTCTCAATTGGCCATCTTCAAAACTCAGAACACAGCAACTGGTTTATAAATTTCTCTGATTATTAACATTTCTTTTGTTTCCATAGAAATGCCTTATTAAAGACTTGATTTCTCACATGAATAGACCAACTTTGGGAGTCCAGTTGCATCAGTACCTCCTAAAATTAGACATGATTGTTTAACTGAACAGATCTATTTTTAAGGCTAAGTGACTAATTCAATGAAATAGTAAAGCAATATACCAATTCAGATTGTATTATAAGAAACTTCCATCTCAGGAAAATCTCAGAGGGGGAAACTGATGAGATTCAGGGCACACTACCCCCAAAATATACCTAAGTGGCATGTTGATTATTCAGAATTAAAGTTACTTAAAAGAAACAGGAGAAGGCAATGGCACCCCACTCCAGTACTCTTGGCTGGAGAATCCCATGGATGGAGGAGCCTGGTAGGCTACAGTCCGTGGGGTCGCTAAGAGTCAGACACGACTGAGTGACTTCACTTTCACTTTTCACTTTCGTGCATTGGAGAAGGAAATGGCAACCCACTCCAGTGTTCTTGCCTGGAGAATCCCAGGGACAGGGGAGCCTGGTGTGCTGCCATCTATGGGGTTGCACAGAGTTGGACACAAATGACATGACTTAGCAGCAGCAGCAAGAAACATCTGGTTCAAGAAGAACATTCTCACCCTCTTTGTTTCGTTGAAAGCAGGAAATAAAACTCCCCTGGGAATGCACCCTCCCTGTGCTGGGTGGATGAAAGGCATCCATCCTTATCACTGGAGATGAGGAATTTGGGGCAGAGGAAGCTGTATAAACAAACTTTGTTACTTCTTCATTAATTTGATACTCAAAGTCCAAATCTTCCTATTTTGTCAAATCGTCGCAATTGATTCTTTTTCTTAAAAGGTATATAGACAGCCTGCTTTGGTCATTTATAGGTCCTATATCCATGAGGCCTCGTTAAGTGTGAAATTTAATTTGTTTTTCTAATGTTAATCTATTTTATGTCAGTTTGATTCTTAGACTAGCAAAAAAAAAACCTACAAAGGAGGGGGAAATTTTCCCCTCCCCTCCAGTAAACAGAAAAGAAGCCGCCATGGGCAATAGAAGAATTGAAGCAATAGCAAGTTCCAAAAGAGATGAAGATGGAATAAAAACATAAAACAAGGCAATGGCAGCCCACTCCAGTACTCTTGCCTGGAAAATCCCATGGACAGAGGAGCCTGGTAGGCTGCAGTCCATGGGGTTGCTAAGAGTCGGACATGACTGAGCGACTTCACTTTGACTTTTCACTTTCATGCATTGGAGAAGGAAATGGCAACCCACTCCAGTGTTCTTGCCTAGAGAATCCCAGGGATGGGGGAGCCTGGTGGGCTGCCGTCTATGGGGTTGCACAGAGTTGGACATGACTGAAGCGACTTAGCAGCTGCAGCAAACCTAATGAAAGCAAGGAAAGCACCCCTCCTAAATAATGGTGTGAAAGAAAAAAGATAATAAATATAAAGAAATGGTAAGAAGAATTGAGGAACTATATTTAACAGGAACTATACTTAACTATATTTAACATTCAAGAATGACTTTTGAGAAGTCAGGAGAAGACTCTTGAGAGTCTCAGACTGCAAGAAAAGCAAACCAGTCAATCCTAAAGGAAATCAACCCTGAATATCCATTGGAAGGACTGAGGGTGAAGCTGAAGCTCCAATACTTTGGCCACCTGATGCAAAGAGCTGACTCATTGAAAAAGACTGATTCTAGGAAACATAGAAGGCAGGAAAAGAAGGGGATGACAGAAGTTGAGATTGTTGGATGGCATCACAGACTCAATGGACATGAGTTTGAACAACTCCGGGAGATGGTAAAGGACAGGGAAGACTGGTGTGTTGCAGCCCATGGGGTTGCAGAGTCAGACATGACTGAGCAATTGAACAACAACAACAGGAACAACAAGAGTACTATTTTCAAGGTCATCCTTTAACCTAGCTTCCCTGGTCTTATGGTCAAGAGAGGCTACATTACAAGTCTAGGTACTAAAAGAAAGCTAAGTTTAATTAGCATGGACCTAAGACCTTGGAAATTACAAGATGCCACCGGTGGGTTCAGCAACAGAGGACCAACAAACTTTAGAGCAAGATTTACAAACTCAAATATCTGAAATGACAAGGAGAAAAACACATAGAAAATGCATTTTTTCTTACAAAAACATTCAAGTTCAACCATTTAAAAATATGTTCAACAACAGAAATAAAATAACATCACGACCAACATATTTTTGGCGTGGATTTAATCCATAAGCAAACAATTTGCAGCTACTCTTTGGGGAGGAAGTTGTCTGTGGCTCAGCCTTGGAGACTTAGCAGCAACATTCACAGCTTTAGGTTTATGTACCTGGAGTTTTATAAGGAATTTCCTCCCTACCATCTCCCTGCCCCCTGTTCTCCTCAAGCAAAGATTAGGAGAGCAGGATCCAGCATGATGAGTTGAATTGGGTTTGTTTTAGGATCAGATTGTACGTGAAGAAGAGTGAGGGCTTGTCAGAGGGTTGCAGTAGCTTAAAACAAGGATTCTTCCAGGACAGCCTCCAAGGGCCAAAGAGAAAGCAATATCACACTATCAATATAAAAAATTTAGGCAGAACAGAATAATATTTATGCAGCAATGGTTGGAAATTGATGGATATAAATCAAAGAAAAACAAAACAAAACAGAGCTCACAATAGGGGGTATTCCACAAGGAATTTTGGGTATTGCTGGACCCTAATTAAGGCACATTGGAGGGCAAACCACCTATACATCTTCAAGATGGAGCTGTTAGGGAAAAATAACCTTCAGTATCTCAAATCAAGATCATTCCTAACTTTGAATAGGCCTCTGAGGCCTGATAGCAGTATCTCTGCTAAAGACATATCAGAAAGAGAGGAAAAGGCTAGACAAGAGGTGGTACTCGGGTGTAATCACTGGAGGGACTCTCTGGTGTAGTAAGGAAAGAAGTCTAAGAGGGCTGTAGACCACATAAGGGAGTAGGAACATATTTAGATGAGTGCTATTATATTTCTTGCTTAACTCCAGAAAGCTGTGCCCTAGGGAATTGGTTGTATTTCAGCCAGAAATAGAAAATGCAGATTGAGCAGATGCCCTTGAATGGAGGGTTTGTTATAGTAGAAGGAAATTGTAGACTAGGTTCAGTTCAGTTCAGTTCAGTCACTCAGTTGTGTCCGACTCTTTGCGACCCCATGAATCGCAGCACGCCAGGCCTCCCTGTCCATCACCAACTCCCAGAGTTCACTCAGACTCACGTCCATCGAGTCAGTGATGCCATCCAGCCATCTCATTCTCTGGCGTACTCTTCTCCTCATGCCCCCAATCCCTCCCACCATCAGAGTCTTTTCCAATGAGTCAACTCTTCGCATGAGGTGGCCAAAGTACTGGAGTTTCAGCTTTAGCATCATTTCTTCCAAAGAAATCCCAGGGCTGATCTCCTTCAGAATGGACTGGTTGGATCTCCTTGCAGTCCAAGGGACTCAAGAGGCTTCTCCAACGCCACAGTTCAAAAGCATCAATTCTTCAGTGCTCAGCCTTCTTCACAGTCCAACTCTCACATCCATACATGACTACTGGCAAAATCATAGCTTTATTATTTATTTATTTTTTACACTTTAAAATGGTAAATTTTATTCATTTTAGCACAATTTTTTGTTTGATGTGAGATTTTTTAATTTTTTTACTTTACAATACTATATTGGTTTTGCCATACATTGGCATGAATCCGCCACAGGCATACATGAGTTCCCAACCCTGAACCCCCTCCCACCACCCTCCCCATATCATCTCTCTGGGTCATCCCAGTGCACCAGCCCCAAGCATCCTGTATCCTGTATCGAACCTAGACTAGCGATTCGTTTTTTACATGATAGCACACATGTTTCAATGCCATTCTCCCAAATCATCCCACCCTCTCCCTCTCCCACAGAGTCCAAAAGTCTGTTCTTTACATCTGTGTCTCTTTTGCTGTCTCGCATACAGGATTATCGTTACCATCTTTCTAAATTCCATATATATGTGTTAGTATTGTTTTTCTTTCTGGCTTACTTCACTGTGTATAATCAGCTCCAGTTTCATCCATCTCATCAGAACTGATTCAAATGTATTCTTTTTAATGGCTGAGTAATACTTCATTGTGTATACGTACCACAGCTTTCTTATCCATTCATCTGCTGATGGACATCTAGGTTGCTTCCATGTCCTGGCTATTATAAACAGTGCTATGATGAACATTGGGGTACATGTATCTCTTTCAGTTCTGGTTTCCTCTGTGTGTATGCCCAGTAGAGGGATTGCTGGGTCATAAGGCAGTTCTATTTACAGTTTTTTAAGGAATCTCCACACTGTTCCCTACAGTGGCTGTACTAGTTTCCATTCCCACCAACAGTGTAAGAGGGTTCCCTTTTCTCCACACCCTCTCCAGCATTTATTGCTTGTAGACTTTTGGATCGCAGCCATTCTGACTGGTGTGAAATGGTACCTCATTGTGGTCTTGATTTGCATTTCTTTGATAATGAGTGATGTTGAGCATCTTTTCATGTGTTTGTTAGCCATCTGTATGTCTTCTTCGGAGAAATGTCTATTTAGTTCTTTGGCCCATTTTTTGATTGGGTCATTTATTTTCTGGAATTGAGCTGCATAAGTTGCTTGTATATTTTTGAGATTAGTTGTTTGTCAGTTGCTTCATTTGCTATTATTTTCTCCCATTCTGAAGGCTGTCTTTTTACCTTGCTTATAGTTTCTTTTGTTGTGCAGAAGCTTTTGCTTTTAATTAGATCCCATTTGTTTATTTTTGCTTTTATTTCCAGTATTCTGGGACGTGGATCATAGAGGATCCTGCTGTGATTTATGTCGGAGAGGGTTTTGCCTATGTTCTCCTCTAGGAGTTTTATAGTTTCTGGTCTTATGTTTAGATCTTTAATCCATTTTGAGTTTATTTTTGTGTGGGGTGTTAGAAAGTGATCTAGTTTCATTCTGTTACAAGTGGTTGACCAGTTTTCCCAGCACCACTTGTTAAAGAGATTGTCTTTAATCCACTGTATATTCTTGCCTCCTTTGTCGAAGATAAGGTGTCCATAGGTGTGTGGATTTATCTCTGGGCTTTCTATTTTGTTCCATTGATGTATATTTCTGTCTTTGTGCCAGTACCATACTGTCTTGATGTCTGTGGCTTTGTAGTAGAGCCTGAAGTCAAGCAGGTTGATTCCTCCAGTTCCATTCTTCTTTCTCAAGATTGCTTTGGCTATTTGAGGTTTTTTGTATTTCTATACAAATTGTGAAATTATTTGTCTTAGCTCTGTGAAAAATACGCTGGTAGCTTGATAGGGATTGCATTGAATCTGTAGATTGCTTTGGGTAGTGTACTCATTTTCACTATATTGATTCTTCTGATCCATGAACATGGTATATTTCTCCATCTATTAGTGTCCTCTTTGATTTCTTTCATCAGTGTTTTATACTTTTCTATATATAGGTCTTTAGTTTCTTTAGGTAGATATATTCCCAAGTATTTTATTTTTTTCTTTGCAATGGTGAATGGAATTGTTTCCTTAATTTCTTTTTCTACTTTCTCATTATTAGTGTATAGGAATGCAAGGGATTTCTGTTTGTTGATTTTGTATCCCACAGTTTTACTATATTCACTGATTAGCTCTAGCAATTTTCTGGTGGAGTCTTTACAGTTTCAATTTCCATGCTTGTGATGGGTCTGTTAAGATTTTCTATTTCTTCCTGGTTCAGTTTTGGAAAGTTTTACTTTTCTAAGAATTTGTCCATTTCTTCCAAGTTGTCCATTTTATTAGTGTATAATTGCTGATAGTAGTCTATTATGATCCTTTGTATTTCTGTGTTGTCTGTTGTGATCTCTCCATTTTCATTTCTAACTTTATTGATTTGATGTTTCTCCCTTTTTGTCTTGATGAGTCTGGCTAATGGTTTGTCAATTTTATTTATCCTTTCAAAGAACCAGCTTTTTGCTTTCCCCTTAGCACTGCTTTTATAGTGTCCCACAGGTTTTGGGTTGTTGTGTTTTCATTCATTTGTTTCTATGCATATTTTGACTTCTTTTTTGGTTTCTTCTGTGATTTGTTGGTTATTCAGAAGCATGTTGTTCAGCCTCCATATGTTGGAATTTTTAATAGTTCTTCTCCTGTAATTGAGTTCTAATCTTAATGCATTATGGTCAGAAAAGATGCTTGGAATGATTTCATCTTTTTTGAATTTATCAAGGCTAGATTTATGACCCAGGATGTGATCTATCCTGGAGAAGGTTCCGTGAGCACTTGAGAAAAAGGTGAAATTCATTGTTTTAGGGTGAAATGTCCTATAGATATCACTTAGGTCTAACTGGTCTATTGTATCATTTAAAGTTTGTGTTTCTTTGTTAATTTTCTGTTTAGTTGATCTGTCCACACGTGTGAGTGGGGTATTAAAGTCTCCTACTATTATTGTGTTATTGTTCATTTCCCCTTTCATACTTGTTAGCATTTGTCTTACATATTGCGGTGCTCCTTGTTGGGTGCATATATATTTATAATTGCTATATCTTCTTCTTGGATTGATCCTTTGATCATTATGTAGTGGCCAAGCAAAAATCAACAAAGCAAAAAGCTGGTTCTTTGAAAGAATAAATAAAATTGACAAACCATTAGCCAGACTCATCAAGACAAAAAGGGAGAAACATCAAATCAATAAAGTTAGAAATGAAAATGGAGAGATCACAACAGACAACACAGAAATACAAAGGATCATAATAGACTACCATCAGCAATTATACGCCAATAAAATGGACAACTTGGAAGAAATGGACAAATTCTTAGAAAAGTAAAACTTTCCAAAACTGAACCAGGAAGAAATAGAAAATCTTAACAGACCCATCACAAGCACGGAAATTGAAACTGTAATCAGAAATCTTCCAGCAAACAAAAGCCCAGGTCCAGATGGCTTCACAGCTGAATTCTACCAAAAATTTAGAAAAGAGCTAACACCTATCCTACTCGAACTCTTCCAGAAAATTGCAGAGGAAGGTAAACTTCCAAACTCATTCTATGAGGCCACCATCACCCTAATACCAAAACCTGACAAAGATGCCACAAAAAAAAGAAAACTACAGGCCAATATTGCTGATGAACATAGATGCAAAAATCCTTAACAAAATTCTAGCAATCAGAATCTAGCAACACATTAAAAAGATCATACACCATGACCAAGTGGGCTTTATCCCAGGGATGTAAGTATTCTTCAGTATCTACAAATCAATCAATGTAATTCACCACATTAACAAATTAAAAGATAAAAGCCATATGATTATCTCAATAGATGCAGAGAAAGCCTTTGACAAAATTCAACATCCATTTATGATAAAAACTCTCCAGAAAGCAGGAATAGAAGGAACATACCTCAACATAATAAAAGCTATATAAAACCATAGCTTTAGAATTTAATTAATGGAGGAAGTTGAACTAATCCTGCACAAGGGGCTATAACATTAGATCCTTATCTTGTTTCTCAAAATTTATCTTGTTTCTCAAAATTTATCTTGTTGGCTAATTTAGAGTTTGGTAAGTGAGGGAGTTTTATTTTACATTGCATTAAAGAATGGGATATCTTACTTCACTGGGCTAATAATTTTTGGTGAGAAACCTGGAGAAGTCATTTAATTTGAATTTTTGAGGTTATTGAATAAATATTGACATTAAATCATTACTTATATCTATAAAATCACCCTAGTTGGCTCCAAACCATGGGATATGCCCTGTGAATATTTCAGTTTTCAGTGTAGTAGTTGAAGGCATTGGGCTTTGGAATCAGCCAGATTTGGTCAGAATAGCTCTGAAAGCTATTAGCTGTATGACTTTGAGCTAGTGAATTACTTAACCTCTTGAAACTTTAATTTCCTCTTTGGCCAAAGGATGATAATAATACCTATGTTATAAGAGTCACTGCTAAAATAATATTAAATGTGATAGTAGACACCTACAATGCTTGAAACACTATAGCCATATATTTTTAATGCATATTAATATTATTATTGCAGCATGCTATTTTTCTTAATGTTTAAAATGTGTGATGCTTAAAGTCAAATAAAAAATTTTCAAAGAGTACATCATCTGTACTATATTGGTTGATTGGTCATATGCTCACTATATGTTCTAAGTTGTTCTCATTTTGGAACTAACATATACTGGAATTGAAGTCTTGGTATCATAAATTAGGTAATGTATTTTAGGCTCAAAGGATGCTTTAGCAGAGTGCGCAGTTCATCTTATTAAACTGTTACAATACTGTAAAGGGAAGGATACTGGTTAGGCACTGTGTCAGAGGTAGTAGTGCTCACTAAATACTTCATCTGCTTCTCAGTAACCTTGCAGTGACACAGGGTCTTATCAATAATTCAGACAAAAGTATTGTGGTGAGAACTAGAGTGTGACAGAGATCCTCTTGCCTGCAAATCCAAGAATATTAAGTATTGGTCCTTTACCAAATAACTTGTCAGATCCCAATTAAAAACTATGAACTCAATTGAAGCTGACCCCAGAAATTTTAGATGAAAATAATAAACATATGAAAATAAAATTTTGGTGAAAATAACCATCATTTAATGATTCTTACAAAGTAATGTTGTCATGAACATTTTTTTGTTGTTTCAAACAATTGCACTTCTTAACTTTTCCCCTAAAATATTCTATCATTTTGGTACTTTGTTACTTTAATAGTGATAATGGTAGCATATGTTGTGTGTGTGTGTTTACTTTTAGATTATTTTTGTTTTGCTTTGTTTATTTTGGTGATTTGGCACTGAGATGCCACAGCTGGAATGAAAAGATCTGGGTGCAAAATTAATATGTTATCCAAATAGTGCTATAGTAATGATAATGACACATTATCCTTTCTCTAGTTTTTTTTTTTACATTTTTTAAAATAGACTTTTTTTAAGAGAAATTTTAGGTTCACAGCAAAATTGAATAAAAATTAAATTTCTGTGCCACTACTGCCCCAACACATGCACAACCTCCTCCACTATCAACATTTCCCCACCAAAGAGGTAGTTATAACTGATGAACCTATACTGACACATCATTACCACCCCAAATCCATAGTTCACATGAGAACATATTCTTTGTGTTGTCCATTCAGTGGGTTTTAACTAATGTATAATGACATGTTTTCACCATTGTAGTCTCATAAATAGCTAACTTCCCTAAAATTTCTCAGTGATCTGTCTGTCCATCTCTTATAACCTTTATTCCTCAGCAGACCCTGGTCATTTTTACAATATCTGTAAGATATCTTGTTTGATTATGAGTTTTGACAATTATGAATAAAACTTCTATAAATAAACATGGGAAGGTTTTTGTGTGGATATCAGTTCCTAACTTCTTTGACTAAATATCAGCAGAAACTTTTGCCTCTCTATATATCTACAAAATAACTTGATTTTGATTAGGATTGTGTTGAATTTTTAGATCAAGTTGGAAAGAATTGACATGACAATCTTGAGTCTTTCCACCCATGAACATGGAATACCTTTCCATTTAATTATTTGTTTAATTACTTTCATCAGAGTTTTGTAGTTTTCTTTAGGTATATTTTGTATGTATTTTGCCACATTTATACATAGGAATTTCATTTTCTGATGCTAATATAAATAGCAATGTGTTTAACTTCAAATTCTACTTATTCATTGCTGTTATATAAGAAAGCTATTTTCCTTTTTATATTAAACTTTTCTTCTGGAGCCTTGTTATGATTATTTATTAGTTCCATTTTTTTTCTTATCATTATGTATGTTGTTAATTTTCTTGTCTTGTTGTATTAGCTGACTTATAGCAGTGATAAGAGAGGACATTCTTGCCTTGTTCCTCATCTGGGTGGGATAGTTTTGAGTTTCTCATTATCAAATTCAGTGTTATCTGTGGGGATTTCTGTAGATGTCAATTATCAAGTTAAGGAAGTTTCCCTCTATCCCTAGCTTCTGAGAGTTGTCTGAATAGGTGTTAGATTATGTCAAAGACTTTTTCTGCATATATTGATATAATCATGTGATTTATTTTGTCTGTTGATGTGATGGATTGCATTAATTGATTTTTAAATGTTGAAATAATTTTGCATACTTGGAATAAATCCTACTTGGTTTGTTGTATAATTCTTTTCACTCATTTTTGGATTCTATTTGATAATATTTTATTAAGGAATTTGGCATCTAAGTTCATTAAAAGTATTATTCTGTATTTCTTGGAATGTCTTTGGTATTAAGGTAATGCTGGCTTCACAGAATGGTTTATGAAATATTCCTCCTGCTTTTTTCTTCTAGAAAAAAATTGTGGAGAATTTGTATAATTTTTTTCTTACATATTTGGTTACATTCACCAGTGAATCCATCTGCACTTGATGTTTTCTATTTTGGAAGGTTATTAATTATGGATTCAATGATTTAATTGATACAGTCCTCTTCATATTGTTCATTTCTCCTTTTGTGAGTTTTAGCAAATTGTGTCTTACGAAGAATTGGTTTATTTCTTCCAGGTTGTCAAATTTGTAAGCACAGAGCTGTTCATGATACTCCTTTTTTTCCCCCTTTAATGTTTTTGTGATCTATAGTGGTGTGTCTTCATTCATTACAGATATCAGTAATTTGTGTACTTTTTCTTTTTTCTTAGATTGGCTAGAGGCTTATTGATTTTGTTGATTTTTTAAACAATTAGCTTTTGATTTCATTGATCATTCTCCATTGATTTCTTGTTTGCAATTTCATTGATTTTGCTATACAATTCTCATTATTTCTCCTTTTTTGTTCTCTCTTTTTTATTCTTTCTTTTGATTTAGTTTGTTCTTCTTTTAGTTTCTTAAGTTGAAAATTTTAGATGATTGACTTTAGATTTTTTAATATATCTAATCAATATCATAAATTTCACTCATCTGCCCTTTCTTCATCATCTCATATGAGCAAATTTTCTGGAATGTAAAAGTTATTCTGTTCCACAGTTGAGTTCTGGACTACTAAATCAGAGGGAAATGAGTGAGTTCTTAACATACTCTCAGGGCTTCCCTGATAGCTCAGATGGTAAAGAATCTGCTTGCAATGCAGAAGAAAAGAACTCAGGTGCAATCTCTGGGTAAGAAAACCCCTGGAGAAGGGAATGGCTACCCACTCCAATATTCTTGCCTGGAAAATTCCATGGATAAAGGAACTGGGCAGGCTACAGTCCATGGGGTTTCAAGAGTCGGACATGACTAACACTTTCATTTCTTTTACACACTCTGTAAGAGGAGTGAAACAGAACCAGCCTGGAAATTAGTCTCCACTCTCAGGTAATCACAGCTCCTCCTTTTTTTTTTCCATTTTAAAATTTTAATTAATTTTTGACTGAAGGATAATTGCTTTACAGAATTTTGTTGTTTTCTGTCAAACCTCAACATGAATCAGCCATAGGTGTACATATAGCCCCTCCCTTTTGAACCTCCCTCTCATCTCCCTTCCCATTCAACCCCTCTAGGTTGATACAGAACCCCTGTTTGAGTTCCTGAGCCATACAGCAAATTCTCATTGGCTTTCTATTTTACATTACATATGTATTTTACATTACATATGGTAATGTAAGTTTCCATGTTACTCTTTCCATACATATCACTCTCTCCTCCCCTCTCCCTATGTCTGAAAGTCTATTCTCTATGTCTGTTTCTCCACTGCTGCCTGTAAATAAGTTCTTCAGTACCATTCTTCTAGATTCTGTATATATGTGTTAGAATATGATATTTATCTTTCTCTTTCCAATTTACTTCACTCTGTATAATACGTTCTCGTTTCATCCACCTCATTAGAACTGACTCAGATGTGTTCGTTTTTATGGCCGAGTAATATTCCACTGTGTATATGTACCACAACTTCTTTATCCATTCATCTGTCGATGGACATCCAGGTTGCTTCTATGTTCTAGCTATTGTAAATAGTGCTGCAAAAAAATGGGATACATGTGTACTTTTCAATTTTTGTTTCCTCAGAGTATATGCCTAGGAGTGGGATTGCTGGATCATATGGTGGTTTTATTCCTAGGTTTTTAAGGAATCTCCATACCATCTTCCATAGTGGCTGTATCAATTTACATTTCCACCAACAGCACAAAAGTATTCCCTTTTCTTCTCCAGCATTTATTGTTTGTAGACTTTTTAATGGTGCCCATTCTGCCCAGTGTGAGGTAATATCTCATTGTAGTTTTGATTTGCATTTATCTAATAATGAGTGGTGTTGAGCATCTTTTCATGTGTTTGTTAGCCATCTATATGTCTTCTTTGGAGAAATGTCTGTTTAGGTCTTTTTCCCACTTTTTGATTAGGTTGATTGTTTTCTGGCATTGAGTTGTATGAGCTGCCTATATATTCTGGAAATTAATCCTTTGTCAGTTGTTTCATTTGCTATTGTTTTCTCCAATTCTGAGGGTTGTTTTTTCACCTTGCTTATAGTTTCCTTTGCTGTACAGAAGCTTTTTAAGTTTAATAAGGTCCCACTTGTTTACTTTTGCTTTTATTTCCATTACTCTAAAGAGGTGGGTCATAGAGAATCTTGCTTTGATTTATGTCATTGAGTATTCTGCCTATGTTTTCCTCTAAGAGTTTTATAATTTCTGGTTTTATACTTAGGTCTTTAATTCACTTTGAGTTTCTCTTTGTGTATGGTGTTAGGAAGTGTTCTAATTTCATTCTTTTACATGTAGCTGTCCAGTTTTCCCAGCACCATTTATCGAAGAGGCTGTCTTTGCCACATTGTATATCCTTGCCTCCTTTGTTAAAAATAAGATACCCATAGGTGCTTAGGTTTGTTTCTGGGCTTTCTATCTTGTTCCATTTGCCTATATTTCTATTTTTGTGCCAGTACTATACTGTCCTGATGATAGTAGCATTGTAGTGTAATCTGAAGTCAAGAAGGTTGATTCCTCCAGCTCCATTCTTCTTTCTCAAGACTGCTTTGGCTATTCAGGATCTTTTGAGTTTCCATATGAATTATGAAATATTTTGTTCTAGTTCTGTGAAAAATGCCATTGGTAATTTGATAGGGATTGCCCAGTATGAGGTAATATCTCACTGTAGTTTTGATTTGCATTTATCTAATAATGAGTGGTGTTTGCATTTATCTAATAATGAGTGGCTGGGCATTTGAATCTGTAGATTGCATTTGATAGTAGAACATGGAATATCTCTCCATCTCTTTAAGTCATCTTTGATTTATTTCATTAGTGTCTTATAATTTTCTGAGTACAGTTCTTTTGTCTCCTTAGATAAGTTTATTCCTGGATATTTAATTCTTTTTGTTGCAATGGTGAATGGGATTGATTCCTTTATTTCTCTTTCTGATTTTTCATTGTTACTATATAGAAATGCAAGCGATTTCTGTGTACTGACTTTGTATCCTGCAACTTTGCTAAATTCACTGATTAGCTCTAGTAATTTTCTGATACTATCTTTAGGGTTTTCTATGTACAATGATGTCATCTACAAACAGTGAGAGCTTTAATTCTTTTCCAATCTGGATTCCTTTTCTTTTTCTTCTCTGATTGCTATAGCTAGGACTTCCAGAACTATGTTGAATAATAATGGTGAAAGTGGACACCCTTGTCTTGTTCCTGATCTTAGGGAAAATGCTTTCAGTTTTTTACCATTGAGAATAATGTTTGCTGTAGGCTTAGGAGTTGGTGATGGACAGGGAGGCCTGGCGTGCTGCGATTCATGGGGTCACAGAGTCGGACATGACTGAGCTACTGAACTGAACTGAACTGAACTGAACTATCATATATGGCCTTTACTATGTTGAGGTAGGTTCCTTCTATATCCATTTTTTGAAGAGTTTTAATCATATATGAGTGCTTAATTTTGTCAAAGGCTTTTTCTGAATCTATTGAGATTATCATATTTTTTTAATCTTTCAATTTGTTAACATGATATATCACATTGATTTGTGTATATTGAAGAATCCTTGCATTCCTTGAATAGACCCAATGTGATCATGGTGTATGAGCTTTTAGATGTGTTGTTGAATTCTGTTTGCTAAAATTTTGTTGAGGATTTTTGCATCTATGTTCATCAGTGATATTGGCCTGTAGTTTTCTTTATTGTGTGTTGCCTTTATCTGGTTTAGGTATCAGAATGATGGTGGGCTCGTAGAATGAGTTTGGAAGTATTCCTTCCTCTGCAATTTTTTGAAAGAGTTTTAGAAGGATAAGCTCTTCTCTAAATATTTGATAGAATTCTCCTGTGAAGCCATCTGGTCCTGGGTTTTTGTTTCTTGGGGACATTTTTGCTCATAGCTTCAATTTCAGTGCTTGTAGTTGGGTTGTTCATAATTTCTATTTCTTACTGGTTCAGTCTTGGAAGATGGAACTTTTCTAGGAATTTGTCCATTTCTTCCAGGTTATCCATTTTATTGTCATATAGTGTTCATAACAGTCTCATAATCCTTTGCATTTCTGCATTGTCTGTTGTAACCTCTCCTTTTCCACTTCTAATTTTGTTGATCTGATTCTTCTCTCTTTTTTTCTTGATGAATCTGGCTAAAGGTTTGTCAATTATGTTTATCTTCTCAAGGAACCAGCTTTTAGTTTTATTTACCTTTACTATTGTTTCTTCATTTCTTTTTCATTTATTTCTTCTCGGATCTTTATGATTAATTTCCTTCTACTATTTTTTTTTTTTTTTACAATATGGGATGTTGCTAATAAAAACTCTGTTAGGATTTGGACCCTTCTTTTCTCCACTGCCTGAATTCTTATCTTTTGAGTAAGTATGAAACCTACTAGCCTTCTTATTTCCTGTAGATTTTTCTTTTAATTCAGATTTCTCTGAATTAACTGATGAACTGATTCATCATTCTTCATTTTAATGCCATTGGAGCTGCTGCTGTGCTGCGGAGGCTGCTTCTCCTGCCTGGGCGGATGAGGCTCTTGCCCGAGGCTCACCCAGCGGCTCCAAGAGGCGCCCATGCAGGATGTCATCTCCAGGGCCCATAACCACCTCGGGCTTGTCGGTGTCAACCATCTCTCCACCACAGCCTCCACCTCCGCTGCCTGCGTGGAGGGGCTCCGAGCGGGACAAGAGCTCTTCCTTTTTCAATTCACTTCTTTGGCATTATGAGGTCAGACTGTGGGGATTGCCTACTGTCTGATTAGTGGTGCTGGATTTAAATTTTATGGAAAAGTGGTGTTTTGACCCTAAAGTTATCCCTGTACATTACTTTGACGACCCTGATCATTCCATCCTTGAGGGAAAAAGGAACCAGGGAGCTGTGATTTTAACAGGTTAGTCGAACTGGATTCCAAAATATGAAAAGAAGGCGTCACATTAAAGTAGCAAGGATTTGTATCAATGGGAAGAACTTGAGGAAAGGTAATCTCTGATGAATCATCAGTTATGGAAAGTGGAATTCCTTAGTCTCAGAATTGTCATATTTGCTTTGGAAAAAACAAAAGTGAGGGACTAGGATAAGTCAGTAAACATTAGTTTTAAACCTGTTTTCCATTTGTCAGCCATGTCAACAGTGTGAATTTCAGTGTTGTGGTTTTATATTATATTGCTTCTTTTGACAAACTAAAAATCACTTGAAATGTACTAGTTATCTTGGTGGATGGTATAATTAACCATTCGGTACACCAAAGATCTAAAATTAATATCGTGTGCAGAACAATATTCTGTTCCCTATACAGACCCGTGGAAGTATACATTAAGGAATGTCAAAACTGTCTTCCCCAAATCCATCTTCAAAGATTGAGTAAAACCCAGTTTCTCTCAGAAGCCATTGAAGACAATCATTTATATTTTTCCCCAAACCATTTTGAATTGTAGTAGCTGACAATGCTACCTTTTAAAGGTAACAAGTATCTCCAATTTTGTTATATTATATGAAGCAGAATGTACTTTTATTGTTGCAGATCTCTGTCACTCAGATATTAGTATATATATTAGTATATATCTACATCACACATATATATGCATACAGACAAAGAAAATAGTTGTATGTGTTTATATATAATTTATGAAATCTTTGGTGATTGGTACTGGGAGTCAGGGAGACATTTTATAATTTAAAGTCGTTCTTATCATTTTTATTTTTTCAATATGCATTTGTTATTCTTACAATGTCATTGCATATCATTAAATCTAAGACACTGCTACTCCTTGATCCTTCTAGAGAATATAAAAGAATGTTTTTAATAATCAGAAGCAGGTCAGACATGATTGAAGTAACTTAGCATACACACACACATTAGGACTGCTACCTTCCCAACTGCACTAATTATCTGGTGCATCCCAATTACTTTAATTAAAAATAAATTGTTAAAGCATTTACATAAATTGTCAAAAACATAAAGACATTATCAATTAAAACTATGCCAAGCAATTCTCAGGATAAAAATAAATCACAAATAATTATGAAAAATGTCCAGCCTCATAATTTAAAATTAAAATCAGTGAGACATTTTTATTTTAGACTCATAAAATTGATAATTGAAAAAGATATGTTAAATATTATGATGCCTTGATGGATATGGAAATTGTCACAGCATTCTGGACAAACATTTGGTGAGACTGTAAACATCTTTAACTCAATGAATTCCAGGGAAAATGAAAAAGGACACAAAATTTATGTACAAGAATGTTGGTCATTTTTATTTAAAGAAAATAATTAAATTTTAATATATTTATTGTAGAATTAATAGTGAATTGATATAAAACATATCTTCAAGAAGAATTTAATGGCTTAGGGAAATACTTATGATAAAATGCTAACTGAAAATTATAAGACAAAGTGGAATCTACATTATGATTTCAAGTTTGAAAAAAATGATATACATGCATAAATTTATTATGTGTGTAATTTTATATCTATATATTTCCATTGCATTGAAATATAAATTACATGTTCTATGTTTTTTATAATTGAGATATAACTGACATATAACATTCTATTAGTTTTAAGGTACATGTGACTTACTATTTGTATACATTGATAAATGATCAGCACAATAAATCTAGTTAGCATCCATCACCACACATAGCAATAAACTTTTTTTCTTCTGATGGAAACTTTTAAGATCTACTCTTAGCAACTTTATACAATACAGTGTTATTAACTACAGTCACTATAGTCATGCTATACATTATATCCCCATGTCTTATTTATTTTATAATTGCAAATTAAAAGGGTGGGAAAAATAAATCTGTTATTTCAGAGTGGTGAAATTGGATTTTTTTCCCCTCTGTAATTGTCTTTATATTGTAAATGCACACCAAGAGAAAACTGCAACAAAACAAGCAATCTTCTGAATCTGAGAAAATATTTGCAAATCATATATCTGATAAGGGGCTAATATCCAAAATCTATAAGGAACCCATACAACTTAATAGCAAAAGATAATCTAGTTAAAAAATGGCCAGAGGGCCTGAGTAGACATTATTAAAAAAAATTCAAATGTTCAAAGATACATGTAAAGATGCTCAACATCAATATTAACTTGGCAAGTATATTTCAAAACCACAATGAGATATTACCTCACACCTGTTAGAATAGCTATTATCCAAAAGACTAGAAATTACAAGTTTTGGCAAAGATGTGGCAAAAAAGAAACACTTGTACATTGTTGGTGGGAAAGTCAACTAGTGGATCCTCTATGGAAAACATTATGGATGTTCCTCAAAAAATTAAATATAGAAGTAACATGTGATCTGGAAATTCTACTTCTGGGTATTTATGCAAAGAAAATGAAACACTAATTTAAAAGCTATATGTAAGTCCATGTTCAGTGCAGCATTATTTACCAAAATCAAGGCATGGAAACAACCTAATGTCAACCAATGGATAAATAGAAAAATAAAATGTGGTATATTAATCAGCCTGAGAAATAGAATATTATTAAGTGATAAAAAAAGGAAATGTTGGACAGTAGGCATGAAGCTTGAAGACATTACAGTAAGTGAAATAAGTCAGAAAGAAAAAGAGAAATACTATATGATATATGGGATTTTAAACTAAAAATCTCCTTCCCCCAGAAAAAAAAAATGAGCTAATGAATATAGAAAACAGATTGATGGTTGCCTGGAGCAGGGACTAGGGGGATAGGCAAAATGAGGCAAGGGGGTAAAAAGGTATAAATTTTTAGTTATACAGTGGGTAAGTCATGGGGATGTAATTAATATACAGCATGATGATTATATTAATAATATTACATTGCTTAACTCAAAAGCTGCTAAGAGTAAATCTTAAAATTTCTCAACGTAAGAAGAAAAGAGTGTTTGTAACTATGTGGTTACGGATGTAAACTACACTCATTGTGGTGATCATTTCAAAATATGGGATTCCCTGGTGGCTCAGATGGTAAGGAGTTTGTCTGCAATGCAGGGAGACCTGGGTTTGATTCCTGGGTTGAGGTTGGGAAGATCCCCTGGAGAAGGAAATGGCAACTCACTCTTGTATTCTCGCCTGGAAAATCCCATGGACAGAAGAGCCTGGCAGGTTACAGTCCTAGGGGTTGCAATGAGTTAGACACAACTGAACAACTTCTCTTTCACTTTTTCAAAATATATACAAATATGGAATCATTATGTTGTACACCTGAAACTCATGTGATGTTATGTGTCAGTTATGCTTCAATAAAAAATAGTTACTGATTTATCTTAAATTCAACTCAGTTTATAAAGTTCACATTAATTTCCTGTGTACACGTAAGTACCTTGTAGCTGTTTTTATTTCAGACTAAATTAGTCATATAATACTCCACAGATTTCTACTGGATTATATATGCTCTATTTTTCTTATTAGAATGTTTTTAAGATAGTTTAATTTTATTAGACTATCTTATGTGGTTTATCATTATTATAGTAATATACGGCTAAAGTTGGAGAAGGCAATGGCACCCCACTCCAGTACTGTTGCCTGGAAAATCCCATGGATGGAGGAGCCTGGTGGGCTGCAGTCCATGGGGTTGCTAGGAGTTGGACACGACTGAGCAAATTCACTTTCACGCACTGGAGAAGGAAATGGCAACCCACTTCAGTGTTCTTGCCTGGAGAATCCCAGGGATGGGGGATCCTGGTGGGCTGCCGTCTCTGGGGTCGCACACAGTCGGACACGACTGAAGCAACTTAGCAGTAGCAGCACGGCTAAAGTGTGTCATGGTGTCATGTCAGTCTCATATTGCCTAGCTCTGAAAACAAAGAAAACCCTAACATGTTAGTACTCTGTTTTATTTCTGTTGACATCGTTGTCCTAGAGTCAGTACAGATTGGTGCCTCCCATGGACAGTTGACCCTGGTAGGCTACAGTCCATGGGGTCACAAAGAGTTGGACATGACTTCACTTTCACTTTCCCTATTTCCTGATAGTATTTTGATTTCAATTCAGCAGATTAAAAGTGGTTCTTGATGTAACAGTAAGAAGCAAACAAGATATATGGATCTTACTCTTGTCTAGATCAAGGGATCCAAGGGAAATTCTAGCACTTGTGTTGGCATGAACTTTCATTTCCTATAATCCAATCTCTTCCTTCACAGATGGGAAAAAGAAATTCCCAAGAGGTCAGACCAGAGTGCAGGCTTATTGACCCCTCACTCTACACTTGTCCTTGGTCTGACCAGCAGAAGGATCACGTTTCTCCAACACCATGTCAGGCTTGTGTGTATGCCTACAAGGCAGTTTGCTGGGCTGCTGGGAGTTATGATAAGCTCAATATCTAAATACAAATATAAAAGAGACTTTCATATTTGGCTTCCCTGGTGGCTCAGGTAGTAAAGAATCCCCATGCAATGCAGGAGATGTGGGTTCAATCCTTGGGTGGGAAAGATCCCCTGGAGAAGGAAATCGCAGCTTACTCCAGTATTCTTAGGGCTTCCCTGATAGGGCAGTTGGTTGAGAATCCACCTGCAATACAGGAGACCTTGGTTCGATTCCTGGGTCGAGAAGATCCCTTGAAGAAGGGAAAGGCTACCTAATCCAATATTCTGGCCTGGAGAATTCCATGGACTGAGAATCCCATGGGGTCCCAAAGAGTCGGACACAACTGAGCAGCTTTCATTTTCCAATATTCTTGCCTGGGAAATCCCATGGACAGAGGAGCCTGGCAGGCTACAGTCCACAGAATTGCAAAGAGTAGGACACCACAACTTAGTGACTAAACACCAATACCATAAAAGAGGCAGCCCCGTCTGTGATCCCACCAAGATCCACAAAGCCACTTTTAAAAATCCAGCCTGGAGCACAGTCTCTGGGAGGGCAGGTACTTCCTGGTTCCAGGGAACACACTGGAAACTACAAAATGATTCCACTGATGGTGAAACATAGCTCCCAGAAATGAGCAAGCAATCTGAAATGGAAAACAAACCAGAAACCCTCACATTAGTCACTGAGTTTTAAAAGCCTTGACAATGAGACAAATATAATAAAAAAAAATAAGATTCTTCACACATACCCACACACAAAGAATGAAGGGAAGAAATCAATTACTGTATTTCAGAGTGGTGGAATTGATTAAATTTTTTCCTTTGTAATTGTACAATATAAATACCAAGTCTATACCTTATTCACAAATACTTGCTTTATAATCTATTGCTGTTTTTATGACTTCTGTGAAATCTACTGTTGAATTTTTTCTTGGCTTTCAAAAATTTCTCGGTTGCTTTGCGCAGTCCTAAGCTTTTATTTCCTCCATTGAGCTGCATTGTGCATTTGTATTCACAGATGAACTTTCTCTTAGTGAATCATCGCTTCAGTCTTGGGAAATGTAGGGCTCAGGGTCAGTAAGCTGAATAGTCACTGGCTGTCCTCATTTTCTACTCTTAAGAATCTCCCCGGCTTTATGAATTTTCCTGGTGGTTTGAATACTAAGCCAGCTATTTCCCGCACTGACCTCTTGTATCTTTGTACTATTTTGGCCTGATGTGCTCCTGTGTCTGTTCTACTTCCATTCCAGTATCAATGTGCCTCCCCATGCAGGGGGCACAGGTTCAATCCCTAGTCAGGGAACTAAGATCCCATATGCTGATTGGTGTAGGAAAAAAAAAAATGTGCATGAAAAGCAGAAGTGTGAAAGTGTTAGTTGCTCAGTTGTGTCCGACCTTTCGTGACCCCATTGATTGTAGCCTGCCAGGTTCTACTGTTCATGGAATGTTCCAAGCAGCAATACTGAAGTGGGTAGCTATTTCCTTCTCCAGGAATCTTCTTGACCCAGGGATAGAACCTGGGTCTTCTGCATTGCGCACATTGTTTAGTGTCTGAGCAACCAGGGAAGCCCAATGCATGATATTTATTAAATAAGGTTGATTATTAAAGAAAATAAAAGTACTCTAATGTCCACTTTCCAGAGAAAACTACAATTTATATTTCATGTATATCTTTTCAGACTTTTCATATGAGCTTGTGTATATATGTAGGTATACATGTGTGTATGAAAATGTGAAACTGAGCAAGACCCTGTGGGTCACTACCAGGTACAAAAGCTTTTCTGTGTCCCCCATTTCTTGTTTGTAAGAACAAGGTTTTCAGCTTCCTAGACCTTCCCTGAGATTGGAAGGGCAGATTCTGTTACTAATTTGAAGCGTCAAAGAAGGCAGAAACAAAGGAAAGGCAGTCAAGGAGCAATAGTGCAGGAATGCAGGCAGAGTCTTGGTTCCTCCTCAAGAGATACACATAACAATCTGATCATCAGGCACATAAGCTTGTATTTGACAACAATTTCTTTTACATACTTGAGATTATGGTGCGACTACTTTTTAAAGTGCTTGTCTAGTTCTCTTCAGTAGATGTGAGATATAAAACTAATGAATCTTCCTATGAGGAAGACTAAGGAGCCTCTTGATGAAAGTGAAAGAGGAGAGTGAAAAAGATGGCTTAAAATTAAACATTCAGAAAACTAAGATCATGGCATCTGGTCCCATCACTTCATGGCAAATAGACAGGGAAACAGTGGAAACAGTGACAGACTTTATTTTTGGAGCTCAAAAATCACTGCAGATGGTGACTTCAGCCATGAAATTAAAAGACACTTACTCCTTGGAAGAAAAGTCATGGCCAACCTAGACAACATATTAAAAAGCAGAGACATTATTTTGCCAACAAAGGTCCATCTAGCCAAGGCTATGGTTTTTCGAGTAGTCAGGTATGGATGTGAGAGTTAGACTCGAATGACAGCTGAGTGCCGAAGAATTGATGCTTTTGAACTGTGGTGTTGGAGAAGATTCTTGAGAGTCCCTTGGACTGCAAGGAGAACCAACCAGTCCATCCTAAAGGAAATCAGTCCTGAATATTCACTGAAAGGACTGATGCTGAAGCTGAAACTCCTAAACTTTGGCCATCTGATGTGAAGAACTGACTCATTTGAAAGACCCTGATGTTGGGAAAGAGTGAAGGCAGGAGGAGAAGGGAACGACAGAGGATGAGACGGTTGGATAGCATCCCCGACTCAACGGACATGAGTTTGGGTAAACTCTGGGAATTGGTGATGGACAGGGAGGCCTGGCGTGCTGCAGTCCATGGGGTCGCAAAAAGTCAGACACGACTGAACTGATCTGAACTGAGGGTCTTCCTTCCTTATTGGAAGAGACCCTGATGCTGGAAAAGATTGAAGACAGGAGGAGAAAGGGATGACAGAGGATGAGATGGTTGGATGGCATCACTGACTCAATGGATATGGGTTTGAGAAAGCCTTGGGAGTTGGTGATGGACAGGGAAGTCTGGCATACTACAGTCCATGGGGTCACAAAGAGTTGGACACAACTGAACGACTGAACTGAACTGAAGGATCTTTCTTTCCCTGGTAACTCAGATGGTGAAGAATTTGTCTACAATGCAGGAGACCTGGGTTCAATCCCTGGGTCTGGAAGATCCCCTGGAGAAAGAATGGCAACCCACTCCAAGATTCTTGCCTGGAGAATTCCATGGATAGAGGAGCCTAGCAGGCTAGAGTGTGCAGTCAAAAATAGTCAGATATGACAGAGTGACTAACACACACATACACAGGATCTTTCTTTAACCTTTATTAATGTGAGATTTTGTTCACAGTAGAACTCTTTTAGACTAAAGATTCTCAGTTTTTCCTTGAAAATTTAAAATATTCCTGATGGGTCATATCTGTTTTCATTGATTTATCTTAGTTTTATTTTTCAAATCAAATTAGAAAAGCATCAATATTAACCAATATTTTATGTAGAATCCCCAATCTGCTTATTTCCACAAAGAAACAGAAGAAATGAATTAGTATTTACTGAATATCTACTGTGAATCAGATGTGCTCTAGGAACCTTGTATGCTAATGCTAACCTTGTATGCTAAACCTTGTGTCCTTTAATTCTTATAGCATCTAAGGAATTTCTGCCTTTAAGTAGAAAGTATTTCTACCTCTCATAAGGCATGTGACTCCACAGATGTACAAAGTAAGAGTCTGATTCAAACCTTAAGTCATTCTGTCTCTCAAATTACTTCTCACACCATACTGACTCTATTCATTGTCTCCATAGTATATGAGTAGGCTTCCCAGGTGGCTCACTGATAAAGTATCCACCTGCCAATGAAGGAGACATGGGTTTAATCTCTGGGTGGAAAAGATCCCCTGGAGAAGGAAATGGCAACCTACTCCAGTATTCTTGCCTGGTAAATCTCATGGACAGAGGAGCCTGGCAGACTGTAGTGCATAGGATCACAAAGAGTCAGACAAGATTACAACAACAACCATCTGAAGAATTCCACCAGGCCATCAGCAACATGCAGTATGATCTTGCCTGTTCTCGTGAACTCTCAAACATTGAAAGATGCAGTCTTTTGAAATATTTGTAGACTCACTCTTGTTAGATTTGAGGTAATTCATAAAGGATTCCTCCAATTTTTCTATCATTTGCTTCTTCCTCTATATCCCTTTCCCCTCATGCACAAGTCTATCCTTAAAAAGGAGATACCTATGAGGAAGTTTTATCATGTCAGCCACCACTAATATCCAGAGCCAACAACAGGATATTTCTAAAACCCTCCAGAATCATGTGTGCCATTTATAAAAATAAACAAAAACAAACATTGTCCCTAAAGTATTTGTTAATGAGGTTTTAAAATGCCTACTCTGAAAATTTGCAGGATTAAAAATAAGCAAATATTCCATGTTAAATAAAAAATATTAAAATTTAGAAAACATGTTTTAATCAGTTGAAAATCCCTTTTAATAGGAAACTAAAACATGTCTGTTTCACAATCCTTGCTGATGAAATTTGGAGAACTAATAAGCTACTAAACATTTGGTAAATAGGTTTTTACAAATGAGTTTGCTATCATAGATATGTAGAATGGAAAGAAATTTAAGGATGAACTAGTTCAATTATTATTTTACTAGGACAATTAAATTATTTGTCAAAGGTCACATGTATCATGTTTAAATAGGGTTAACTTTGATGATATAATATTTGTACTTCCTACAACTAAAAATTCATGTATTTGAAAAGAACACAAGATACTGTCTACCCTATATTTTATGTTGCATGAAACTTTTATTGAAAAATAGAAAATATTGTACGGTTAACCAAAGCTTTACAAATGGAGACCTGATTCAAATAAAAAGGTTTTTATTTGGGATTTGTTAAGACTGTAACCCAGGAAACACAGATTCAAGAAGCACTTGAATTGCATTCCATGGGATGACAAAATGGGGGAGGCTTCTAAGTCAAAAAACCACAAGGTTACAGTTAGTTACATGAGTTATTTATCAAGAATTATAATTGGACCTGGCAGGAAGTAAGGGTGCTTGTTAACTAAGGATTGGTTGGGGTCTGAAATGGTTGCATAGTTACAAGAGAAGACCTTGAGACCATAAGGTTGCAGCTGGCAGAATTTGCTCTGAATAAAGCTAATGGTGTACTTGGGTCTGGTACAGTTCAAAGAAAGTTCAAGTTCTTAGTAGAGCAGAGATATTTGTTTCTGAGACCAGAACCTCACTGACCACTCTACTCCATTTTGTATGCCTGAAGTGTGATTAATCCATTATTATTATAACTTGTCATCAGTAGAAATCACTACTCTATAGCTCAATTAAATTTCATAAAGCATTATCTAAAGTCAGCACCCCCATAGATTCATTTGTTACCCCACCAAGTGACCAGTAACCTGACTCTAACAATACAACTTAATTTTATATTTGGAGAGGATTACAATGAAGTTCTTACTAACTATTACACCAGATTTGTCAAATATTGATATTTTTCCTTATTAAAATACTTTAAAATATTTCAAAGTTTATCTTCTTTTTTCATTTTTTTAAATTGGAGAACAATTGCTTTACAATATTGTGTTGGTTTCTGCCATACATCAGCATGAATCTGCTACAGGTATACATATGTCCTCTCCCTTCTGAAACCCCTCCCATCCCCCACCCCATTCCACCCCTCTAGGATGTCGCAGAGCACTGGGTTGAGCTCCCTGTGTCACATGGCAAATTCCCACTTGCTATTTATTTTATGTATGGTAATGTATATGTTTCTGTGCTACTCTCTCAATTTGTCCCACCCCCTCCTTCCTTCACTGTGTCCACAAGTCTACTCTCTATGTCTGCGTCTGCATTGCTGCCCTGCAAATAGGTTCATCAGTACCATCTTTCTAGATTCCATATGCCTGCATTAATATACAATATTATCTTTCTCTTCCTGGCTTACTTCACTCTGTATAATAGGCTTTAGGTTCGTTCACCTCATTAGGTCTGACTCAAATGCGTTCTTTTCAATTTTTATATAGTAACTTGCTTTTTGCTTTCTCTAGTCTATGGGTTTTGATACATGTGTAGAACCTTATCCATAGAGAAGATGCAGAACATTTCCATCATCCCCCAGATTTCCGCTGGCTGTTCTCCCTTTCTAGACAACCCTTTTCATCAGCCTTAAGCCCTGACAGCAGCTGATCTATGTTGCTTCCTTAGATTTTTCCTTTTCTAGAACGTTAAATTAATAAAATTGCACAGCATGTATCCATTTGATCAGGCCTTTTACACTTGGCAAAATATATCCATGTTGCAGCAGGGATCAATAGCTGACTTTTTAAAATTTAAATTATTTATTTATTTATTTGGCTTGCCGAATCTTAGCTGTGACATGTGGGATCTAGTATTTGGAAAAATCAGTTTTGACAACAGGATTGGGAAAAGGTTGGTTTCCAATACAATTCCAAAAAAGGGCAATGCCAAAGAATGTTCAAACTACCATACAGTTGCCTCACTTCACATGTTAGCAAGGTAATGCTCAAAATTCTTCAAGGTAAGCTTCAGTAATACATGAACAGAGAACTTCCAGATGTTCAAGCTGGATTTAGAAAAGACAGAGGAACCAGAGATCAAATTATCAACATCCGCTGAATCATAGAAAAAGCAAGAGAATTCCAATAAAACATCTACTTCTCCTTCACTGACAATGCTAAAGGCTTTGACTGTGTGGATCATAAAAATCTGTGGAAAATTATTCAAGAAGTGGGAATACCAGGCCACTTTACCTGCCTCCTGCAAAATCTGTATGTGGGTCAAGAAGCAACAGAACTGGATATGGTACAATGGACTGCTCCAAAATTGGGAAAGGAATACGTCAAGGCTGTATATTGTCACCCTGCTTACTTAACATACAAAGTACTGCAGTTTCAGCTTTAACATCATTCCCTCCAAAGAAATCCCAGGGCTGATCTCCTTCAGAATGGACTGGTTGGATCTCCTTGCAGTCCAAGGGACCCTCAAGAGTCTTCTCCAACACCACACTTCAAAAGCATCAATTCTTTGGTGCTCAGCCTTCTTCACAGTCCAACTCTCACATCCATACATGACCACTGGAAAAACCATAGCCTTGACTAGATGGACCTTAGTCGGCAAAGTAATGTCTCTGCTTTTGAATATGCTATCTAGGTTGGTCATAGTTTTTCTTCCAAGGAGTAAGCGTCTTTTAATTTCATGGCTGCACTCACCATCTGCAGTGATTTGGAGCCCCCAAAAAATAAAGTCTGACGCTGTTTCTACTGTTTCCCTATCTATTTCCCATGAAGGGATGGGACCAGATACCATGATCTTCATTTACTGAATGCTGAGCTTTAAGCCAACAGTAATATTAGAACTATAGTAACCAGTGGCACTAGTGGTAAAGAACCCAAATGCCAATGCAGGGGATAGCAGTTCACTCCCTGGGTCAGGAAGATCCCCTGAAGAAGGGCATGGCAATCCACTCCAGGATTCTTGCCTGGAGAATACCATGGACACAGGCACCTGGAGGGCTATAGTCCATAGGGTCAAAAAGAGTCAGACATGACTGAAGTGGCTTAGCATGCATGCATAATCACTGTATCCAGGATTTGTCTGTTAATTCTGAAAGTTCTGGTTGTCACTCTTAGTTTTTTTCATGGCAAGTCTCTCTATAGGCTTGAAAATTTCGACTCCTTTTCACCTTTCTCTCTCTTTCTTTTCCCCCTTAGGTCTAAGTATTATTAAAGCAATTTCCAGCAGTGAGTTTTTCTAATTGAAACATTCAGCAGACCTTGGGGTATAGTTTCAGCTAGATTTTCTTTGGCGGGTGGAGAGCAAGCAAGAGAAATAATGAAATGGAAGATTATAGAAACCTTGCAAATTACAAAACTAATAGAGCACTTCTGTACGTAATCTTGTGGCAAATTTGATGTGACCTGGAGTGGAACTATGAACATTTAGGGGAGTTATATTTTTGTTGCATCTTAGAAATGCAAAAGTTAGCCATTTTGTATTGATGGTATGAGTCATTGTGGGCATTATGAAGACTGCAGTATGTTTGTCAATGGGTAATTCTTCCACTTATGACTGTTATACAATAGCAATAACAGACAGCCAACACAAGGGAATTACAGTCACTTTCCAGATGAAAGGAAGAAAGTTCTCTTTTTATTAAAAATTAAAAATAAAAAAGATGACTACCTAGGCAAAGAAAACCTTCACAAATCCATTGAACTAGCCCAAATTCATGTAACATTAAATTAGTATAGGACTTTCTCCAATAGAAATTAAAATTAAACATAATTACAACATAACATGGATGTTTCTCCTGAGAATTACTCTTTGATATTTTAAAAAACTAAAGACAGAGTAACATCATTGGAGGGTTCTTACTGAAATTTTTTTAAAATCCATTCAGACTTAGCTGAGTATATCATTATCAAGCTAACCTTCAAGGCATTTTCTGGAGATCTGGACTGGAAGTCAGAAAGTCTCAAACTTAATCATGCTTCTGACCAGCTGTTTGATCCTGGTTAAGTCACTTACACTTTCTGAAGCTTGTTTTTCTCACCAGGAAAATTGGCTATTTTTAGCCAATTGTATTTTTATATAATACAGTATGTCCAATGAAAATATAATGTGAGTCACATATAATATTTTAAATTTTCCAGTAGCTGCTTTTAAAAATAAGAAGAAATATATGAACTCAATTAAACCATATTTTATTTAACCTTATATATCCAAAATAATGGGCTTCTCAGGTGGCGTGATGGTAAAGAATCCACCTCCCAATGCAGGGTCGTGGGTTTGATCCCTGGGTTGGGAAGGTCAACTGGAAAAGGAAATGCAACCCACTCCAATATTCTTACCTGGAAAATTCCATGGACAGAGGAGCCTGGCAGGCTACCGTCCATGGGGTTGCAAAGAGTTGGATATGACTGAGTGCCTGAGCACATATACACATCCAAAATAACATCATTTCAACATGTATATCAACACACAAAATTAGCAATGGTATATTTAACATTTTTTTCTTGGCAATCTGTTGTGTATATTACACTTCAGTGCAACTAATCTTGGAAGCTAAATTTCATTGGAAATACTTGATCTATATTTAGATAGACGTATAGCTGAGAAAGTAGATTTAAACACTCAAGTTGTTCCAAACATACTTTAAAAATCTTCTAATAATTAAATCAATTTTAAAACTGTCAGTTTTAAAATTTTGATTCAATTTAATTCAAACTCAAATTAAAAATCCAGTTCCTCAGTTAGGTTTATCACATTTCAAGTGCTGTGCCCTTATAGAGCTTCTGACTACTCTACCGGACAACATAGTTCTAAAATGTCTGTTGTTTCTGAGAGTGAAAGTGTTAGTCAGTCAGTTGTGTCTGACTCTTTGGTAAACCCACGAGTCTCCTCTGTCCATGGGATTGTTCAGGCAAGCATATTGGAGTGGGTTGCTGTTCCCTTCTATAGGGGATCTTCCCAACCCAGGGATTGAACCTAGGTCTCCCACATTGTAGGCAGATTCTTTCCCATGTGAGCCTGAGCATTATTTTGGACTTCCCTGATGGCTCAGGGGTAAAGAAACCATCTGCAGCGCAGGAGACACAAATCTGATTCCTGGGTCGGGAAGTTCCCCTGGAGGAGGGCATGGCAACCACTCTAGTATTCTTGCCTTAACACTCCCATGGACAGAGGAGCCTGGCAGGCTGCCATTCATAAGGTTGCCAAGAGTCGGACACAAATGAAGTGACTTTGCATGGAGCACATCAGCTTTATTTGTAATAGCCCTGGATTACAAACAACCCAAATGATCTTCTGTGAGTAAACGGTCATTGGACAGAGTGTAACTATTCTATCAAATACCACTCACCAATGAAAAGGAACAAATGAAAAGGAACAAACTGATGTGTAAAATTAGGGTGGATCTCAAGGGGGTTTGGCTGAGTGAAAAATCATTTATATAACATTCCATTTGTAACTTTCCTTTTATATAACATTCTCAAAAGAACAAGGTTGTGGGGATGGAAAACAGACTCCTGGTTGTCAGGTGTCTGAGAGGATCTCTGGTAGGGAGAAAGATTGGTGGGTCTACAAAAAGCAGCATAAGATGTCTTCATGATGATAGAAAAGTTTTGTATGTTTACTGTTGTTCTGCTACCTCTATTTTTACCTCTCTGAAGCTCTTATGTAGTAGATGCTTCTTAAAAAAAGAAAAATATCAACTGGATTATTTCTGTGCAGGAGTGTATACTGATTATCAAGGGAGATATAATTCCTGTGCCACCTTCCTCCACTGAGGTAGAGTTTCTTATGGATAAATTCTATAAATTCTCTTGCTTTTCTTGCCTGCTGATGAAACATTATCACTTCGGTGGGCTCTGTGAAAATAATTATATAAGGAAAAACAGAAAAGAAACAGAAAAGCCCTTTCCATTCTTTTTTTACCCATTCTGCCTTTGACAGATACTTTGAGGCATAATTACTTCTCTTATTACATTAGCCTAAAATTGATTAAATGTGTATGAATATATTCATAGTAGTGTTGCATGAAAAAGCAAAGGAGAAGCATAAATGTTACCAATCAAGAAAAAAGATATGTAAAATAAAATATCTACATACCTTGAGTTTTCATGCATAAGTCAAAAGCAATAAATTCAATTTCCAGGAATGAATTAGGATCATATCGTGTGTACAGAAACATAAAATCATATGAAAGAATTAGGAAGAAGAATTAAAAGCAGGATACAGTTTTAAAATGCATATGCCAAAGCACACTGTGGGTTGTTTAAAGATACAAACACACATAAACATACACATATTTATACAGACAATAGTTTGGAAAGATATACTTTTGATGCAGAAAAATGGGTTCCAACAGGATCAGGAGCTGGACTAGACTGGGGTTCGGACGTGTAAACAAGATGACTACAAAACAAAAAGTTTGAGATTGTGCTGTTAAGATATAACAAGAAAGAGGATGGTATCGGTATTTTTCAAATTCTGTGCATTTATCATTTCTATATAATTTAAAACATGGGAAGTGCTCAGTTAGGACAGTCAGTAGAGCAAACGACTTTAAAATTATATGACAAAAGCCCTATAATGGGAATGCTATATATTAATAATCCCTCAGGAGTTTACACTCCAGATAGGGAGAGAGACACATACTCAAAATTGCAGTCTTGCATACTAACTGAAAACTATGACATAGTTTTAAAATATCTTGGAGGACTAAAACAATGGGTTGTCTGAAGGAGAGTTATTTTTTCTTTAAGTGGAGCTTTGAAAAAAATAAAAAGCCAAATACATTATATATAAAGTATACAACATATAATATGTATATACAGTGTGCGTGTGTGCTAAGTCACTTCAGTCGTGTCAGACTCTGTGTGACTCTATGGACTGCAGCCTGCCAGCCTCCTCTGTCCATGGGATTCTCCAGGCAACAATACTGGAGTGGGTTGCTGTGCCTTCCTGCAGGTGATCTTCTCAACTCAGGGATTGAACCAGCATCTCTTACATATATCTGAACTGGCAGGTGAGTTCTTTACTGGTAATGTCACTTGGGAAGCCCCATATATATAGTATATATATTATGTATTTATACAAATATATAAATATATTTCTAATGTTTAAAAAGCACATTTAGTTAGCAAAATGACCATGTTATTGTCATACGCCTCATTATTAATAATGAGAATAAATGAGAGGAAGAAAGCCAACATTTTGTGGGGATCTACTATGGGCCAACCAGACTGTATACCAATTATTTTAGGGACTATCATATTTTATCTTTCTAGTGATCTTATAATAACTAGGGAAACATTACTATTTCTATTTTGCATACGAGAAAGCTGAAGCTAGGGGAGGCTGAGAAACATTTTCAGTATCATCAGCCTGTCTGTTTGGGAGCCACAACTTATATGTTAAGTGTCGCTCTGGAACCTGTGTCTTCCCCCATGTACTATGGTAACTCCACAATAAAATTAATGTTTCTGTATCTAAACAAGAAGTTATAGTAAGTCTGTTCCTTTTAAAAGCTTCTCATCTCAGGAAAATTAGAGCTATCATAGAATCACCACCCTTCTCTCCAACTCCAAACTTTTCAAAGATGCTTCCTTAATTCTCAGCACAACTGCCTCTCCTCCACTTCAGCCTCAAGGTCAGTCACTGCATTAGTCCAGTCCTTGGTCCCTCCTTGCCTTGCTTATTGATTCATCTTTTTAATTGATTTCCCTCCATAAAGTGACCACCTTCCTTATTCATATTAAAAGTATTGCCAGAGTGATCTATGTGAAAAGCATATAGCTCCACATTGTTCTTCTCCAGAAATCATCTCAGTAGTTCTCCTTCAGAAAATATTCAAACTTTATAGATAAAGGAAAGGCTCCTAAAAGCATAAAACTTCTTGTACCTCTATTTTCTCTCCTGAGAATGTTTATTTCTATCTTTTCTGTCTCAGAATCCAACTTCTGCTCTTCAAGGTATATTTGAGTAACACCTCCTCCAGGAAGCCTTGCTGTCTGCCCTCATCTGGCAGGACAGGTGGTGAGTCCTTTTCCTCTCTACTTTCCACTACCTTTTATCATATTGTGTTATAATGTTTTTTACTTACAGTTCTGTCTGTCTGATTGTCTAAAGTTTTTTCTTTTTGTCATTCTCAGAAATTAGAACAGTAGCTAAGATCTCAGTAAATGTTTCTTGAATAGTGAAATTAATTTAATAGAATGTAATCTAAACATGGGGGCTTCCCTAGTGGCTCAGGGGTAAAGAATCTGCCTGCCAATGCAGGTTCAGTCCCTGGGTCAGAAAGATCCCCTGGAGAAGGCAATGGCAACCCACTCCAGTATTCTTGCCTGAGGAATCCCATGGACAGAGTCTGGCAGGCTAAAGTCCATGGCGTTGCAAAAGAGTCAATGACAATCTAAATATATACTGAGTTTCCCCCACCTTTATTTTTCAAGGTTCTTTCTCTCAGATTTATCACCTCATTACCTTTCCTCCCAACGTACATTTAGCTTCAGAAAGGGAAGGGAGTTATTTTTCATCATATAAGTCTTATTTTCTCCTTCTTTCCTTTGCTCAGTCTTATATAGGATTGTGATTGTGGTTTGCAGGACAAGGGAAGGAAAGAGAGATTGGGATTTCTGGTTGGTGACATCAATGCTAGTTGTGTTGTCTATTGGGAATTCCTAGTGGAAGAGCAACACTAAGTTTATTTTTATAATATGGTATGCTTAACCTACCATTCTGTTCAAATATGTGCAGTGGTGAAAATCCAACTCTATATGCTGTTATGCTACTTGAGAGTCCCTGGGACTGCAAGGAGATCCAACCAGTCCATCCTAAAGGAAATCAGTCCTGAATATTCGTTGGAAGGACTGATGCTAAAGCTGAAACTCCAATACTACCTGATGAGAGGAACTGACTCATTGGAAAAGAGCCTGATGCTGGGAAAGATTGAAGGTGGGAGGAGAAGGGGACAACAGAGGGTGAGATGGTTAGATGGCATCACCGACTTGATGGACATGAGTCTGAATAAGCTCTGGGAGTTGGTGATGGCCAGGGAAGCCTGGTGTGCTACAGTCCATGGGGGTCAAAAAAGTTGGACATGACTGAGTGACTGAACTGATACTGATACTGATATGCTATTATGTTACAGTTGTATATTTAGCTATAGCCATTCTCCATTCTCAAATGGAGATTTGCTTGAAGTACATTCCCAGGGATTGTGGTTTCTAAAATTTTTCTCAAGACCGGGGTCTACCATGGAATATCCTTGTCTCCTAATCTGGTCAAGATTCTTTGATATGCTACAAACTGTAAAGCAAATGGAAATTAAACACTCTCAATACAACACAATAAAATATTATAGTGTAAGTACGGAATGGAGACAAAACTAGTTATACTGCAGAACAAGCTAAGAAACATAGGTAAAGGTTACAGTTTTCATTTCTCCCACTAGTTATTTCTCCCACTAGATATGCTGGTTTAATTTATGACTTCCTTCATTACAATACTCATTCATTTTCCCTTAGCTTTAGGCTAGTATCTTGATTGATTAAGGTTCTTTGTCCTACATGGGGATTCAATTTTTCATTTCGGACAAATCTATACCCTTAGTGCTGCTTCTTGAATAAAATTACAAGTCTTCGGTAAGACTTCTTCACTAATCAAAGCAGTGAAAGTGGAGTCCAGGGGACCCAAGTTTCCCTCTTACACTTCCCTGCTCCATCCTTGAAGGTCAAGTTTAAGTGTCTCAGCCAGTACAATTTATGCCAGTTCTCTTAGTCATACATTGGACATGGCTAGGTTTCAATTCAGTGAAACCAAAGCAAAATTAACCTCTTGTAGGAATGGTTCTTTCCTTGGATTTTTAAATCTCCATAATAAAAGAAATAGCCTCAGCATAATAAAGGCCATACATAAAAATTCTACAGCCAAGATACTTAATTGGTAAATAATGAAAGCTTTTTACTAAGGTCAAGAGCATGACAAGGGTGCCCACTTTAACCACTTCTTTGGGTAAGACTTCAACACGTACTGGAAGTCCTACCCAAAACAATTGGGAAAGTAAAACTTAAATAAATACAGGCATTCCAATCAGAAAAGAAGAAGTGAAATTATCTCTCATATGTTCACAGATGAGAACTCTTATATGTAGAAAATCCTGAAGCACACACACACCAAACACTGAACTATTAAATAAATCCAACAAGTTTCAGAATACAAAATCAATGTGAAAGAATCATTTGCACTTTTAAACACTAACAGTGAATGATCAGAAAAGGAAATTAAGAAAACAATTCCATTTACAATATCATGAAAAAGATATGAAAAAGATAAAAAATACTGAGGAATAAACTTAACCCGGAAGACAAAAGATTTATGTACTGAAAACTAGAAAATATTGCTGAAAGAAATTAAAGAAGACAGCAATAAATGGAAAGACACTTTGTGTTCATGGATTAAAAAAATAATAATATTATTAAGATGGCAAAAATACTCAAAGAAATCTTCAGATTCAATGTCATCCCTATGAAAACACTGGTTTTGCAGAAACAGAAAAATCCATTGTGGAAGCTTGAGGAAACCCAAATAGCCAAGACAGTCCTAAAAAGGGGGGACGAATGTGGAGATTTCATGTTCATTAATTTTGAAAGTTACTACAAACTACAGTGATTAAAACAGTGTGGTGCCATCATAAAGGTAGAAATATAGACCAATGGAATAGACAAATAAAGAGCCCAGATACAAACCGCACATATATGGTCAAATGACCTTTGACAAGGGTACAGTAGGGAAAGGACAGCTTCTTCAACAAATGTTGGGAAAGCTGGCTCTTCAAATGCAAAACAACAAAGCTGGATCCTTACTTGATACCATATTGAAAATTGGCTGAAAATAGGTCAAAAGATCATATAAGAACTATAAAATTTTATGAAGAAAACAGGGCAAATGTTCATGATCTTGGACTTGGCAATGGTTCTCTGGAAAGATGCCAGAAGCACGGGTAGCAAAAAAAAAAAAAAAAAAAAAAGACAAATTAGGCTGCATCAAAAATGACATTATTAGCAGAGTGAAAAAGAAATCCATGGAATAAGAGAAGATATTTGCAAGTCATATGTCTGATAAGGGGTTAATATCCAGAATATACAGAGAACTCTTAAGTTTCAACAATGAAGAAAAATAATTTAAAAATGGGCAAATGATTGAATAAACATTTCTCCAAAGAATGTATATAAATGGCCAATATGCACATGAACACACTTACTATCGCTAATCATTAGGGAAATATAAATAACAGTCAAAATGAGATATAATTTTATACCCATTAAGATCACTATTATTTAAAAAAAAAAAACAGCCAAAACAGAAACTGCAACTGTAGGAGAGGATGTAGCTAAGGGAAAAATTGGGCTTTGTACACTCATGGAGGGAATATAAAGTTGTTCAACTGCTGTGGAAAACAGTGTGGTTTTTCCTCAAAATTTTAAAAATAGAATTGCCAAATAATGCAGCAATTCCACTTCTGGGTATACACCCAAAATAATTAAAAGCAGATGCTCAAAGAGATATTTGTACAGTCATGCTCATAGCAGCATTATTCAAGATAACCAAAAGGTAGAAGCAATCCATCCACAGATGAATGAATAAGCAAAATGTAGTACGTACATGGGCTTCCCTGGTAGCTCAGCTGGTAAAGACTCTACTTGCAAAGCAGGAGACATGGGTTCGATTCCTGGGTTGGGAAGATTCCCTGGAGAAGGGATAGGTTAACCAGTCCAGTATTCTTGGGCTTCCTTCATGGCTCAGATGGTAAAGAATCCACCTGCAGTGCAGGAGACCTGGATTTGACCCCTGGATCGGGAAGATCCCCTGGAGGAGGGCGTGGCAACCCACTCCAGTATTCTTTCCTGGAGAATCCCATGGACAGAGGAGCCTGGCAGGCTACAGTTCACAGGGTAGCAAAGAGTCTGACACGACTGAGTGACTAAGCTCAGCATAGTACATACATACTATTAATATGAAATAGTATTCAGTCCTAAAAAGAAAGCAAATTCTGACTCATGGTGCAGTGTGGATGAACCTTGAAGACACGAACAAATCATATATGATTCTTTTATGTGGTACCTAGAATAGCCAAAGTCATAGAAAGAAAAGGTAGAACAGTAGTTGCCAGAGACTCCGGGGAGGAGATAATGAAAAGTTATTGTTTAATGGGCACAGAGTTTCAATTTGGGGGGAAAAAAATCCCTGAAGGATAATGGTGACAGTTACAATGTAAATGCATTTATTCCATTGAACTGTACACTTAAAACTGGTTAAAATGCTGAATTTTATGTTATGTATATTTACCACAATAAAAAATAAAAGATGAATTCTGTAAGTTATGGAGAGATATGAAGCCATTAAGAGTAACTATGAATATAGGAAAGATTTTTAGTAGTGGATACTACATCCTTCAAAACAGCATCCAGTTCTGAAGAATTTTGGCTTTCAGTATGCTGCAGCTGGAGTTTCCCAGGTGGCTTGATGGTAAAGAATATGCCTGCAATGCAGAAGTTTCAGGAAATATAGGTTTAATTCCTGGTTTGGGAAGATCTCCTGGAGGAGGGCATGGCAACCTCTCTAGTATTTTTGCCTAGAGAATCCCATGGACAGAGGAGCCTGGCAGGCTACAGTCCATAGGGTTGCAGAGAGTGGGACAAAACTGAGGCAACTTAGCACTCATGCATGCTCTGGCTGGGTCTTCAATGATTATTTTTCTTGTTATCCAAAGTTAGTGCTTTCAGATAATGAGGGAATAAAATAAGATAGGGAATCCAACTAACATCTTTTCATTGCTTTACTTCTTGCAATGTGAAAGTTGTGAGTGATAAGATGCATAAAGCATAATATTAAGACATGATGGTTCTGCTGCAGAATTACAAATGGAGAAGTCTAATTAAAATCAGATTGCTTGAAGGAAAAGACAAATTGTTGCCCAGTCCTCATCTAAAGATGCTTGAGTTAATCTGCTTTCCACCAGCAGCTGACACATCTGCTGGGGGCAGATGCCACCTTGGGAACCGGGAATTGCTAGCTGCAGTTAACATTCAACTCCCCACAGAGGCAGTAGCCATCATAGCTTATCTTTAAGCTTGGTGGAACATGTGTTAAACCCCCTGAAAAAAAAAAAAAAAACAAACCAGAAAGACTCCTGGAGTCGGAGTCAACAGTATTACAAGCACAACTCTGCTACTAAGGGCTACTGGGACCATCAGGAAATCATTCACTTTCTCTCAGTTGAATTTCATCATTAACAAATGAAGGTTGTTTTTGCCCATCCCCTTCATTTCTAAAAGCTCATGACCCACTACTGATCCACCCACGTATATTAGGAACCCCAAAGTTCTTCATGGAATAATAGTGAGTCAGCCAGGCCAATCCAGTCTTTGTGTGTGTATGTGTGGGAATAAGAATGAATCCATCCAAAATATTTTAAACTCTTTAAGAGAAAGATATACCTGAAAAATTTAACTAAAAAAGTGAGTACTGGGGGTGACTCTGTTTTGACTGAGGAACTTGAATACATGTACAAAAGTCACTGTTATTAACGTCATGCTCCGTACTTGATTTTCTTATTACATGTAAATAATGCTTTCTTCGTGTTTTGGGGCAGTGATTGAACAGATCTCATGGAGGAAAGTGAGAATTTATTCTCTTTTTTGTCCAAATGGGTTGAAGACTAGCAACACATCTCTTTCCATCTAATGCTGTTTTTTGACTTTTGCTCTTGTTTAGTCCAACTCTTTTGCGACTCTATGGACTGTAGCCAACTCTTTTGTGACCCCATGGCCTATAGGCAACCAGGCTCCTCTGTCCATGGGACTTCCCAGGAAAGAATATTGGAGTGGGTTGCCATTTCCTCTCCAGGGGATCTTCCCCACCCAGGGATCGAACCCATGTCTCCTACATTGGCAGGCCAGTGATTTACCACTGAGCCAGAAAAGAAGCCACTCTTTGACTTATTCTTTTCCATAAAAGACTTCCCACTGCCTACTCATCTTCAGAGTCTCCTAATCCTTCCAGTTTGGCTCTTCACTCTATGCCCTCTATGCACTTTTCATTTTGACACCTGTCTGTATTTGCGGTCATATCCAACCTACATCCACATCCAAATAATACTTTTAGGAAAACCAAACTGGCTTATAGTTCACTCTACCTCCACATGCCACAGTGGAGAGGGAGGAAGACTGTCTATGCATTTTGTTTTCTGGAATTTTCTTCTCTTTTGGGGGATGGCTACAGAACAGAAGCCTCTCCCTTTGTTCTTTCTCTTTGCTTTGGGCCTTTGCTTTCTATAATACCAATGGTGTTTGTATCAACAGTAGAGAGAGTAGCATAATGAAAACTTTTTTCTTTCTGTCCATATAATTCCAAATAATGGGGAATGCCATCACTGATATCATATCCAGCAAAATTTGCAATCATGAGACCTGATTTTACATGCATTGAATTTGCTATTTATTAATTTCAAGCCCTTGGGAAGTATTTTACCTCAATTAGCTTCCATTTCTTCATCTTCTAATGGGGAATTAACTGACTATGACTAGAAAGAATCTATTAAGTTTCTAGCATGATGTTTGGACCTAGATAAATATCCAACAGATATCAGTTCTTATTATCCTATAGGTAATAGAAAGCACTCTCCTTTGAATTTGTAGTTTACTAGTTGTTCATCTTTTCCTTATAATGTTTTAATAGATAGGCTGCTTCAAAACCTGGTATTTATTATAGCTGCCACATAGGTGGGTAAATGGTTCTTTGCAAAGACCTAAAGTCTTACTTCCCATCATCAGTTCAGTTCAGTTCAGTTCAGTTGCTCAGTCATGTCTGACTCTTTGTCACCCTTTGGACTGCAGCATGCCAGGCCTCCCTGTCCATCACTAACTCCCAGAGTTACTCAAACTTATTTCCATTGAGTTGATGATGCCATCCAACCATCTCATCCTCTGTCGTCCCCTTCTCCTCCCACCTTCAGTCTTTCCCAGCATCAGGGTCTTTTTAAATGAGTCAGTTTCTTTGCATCAGGTGGCCAAAGTATTGGAATTTCAGCTTCAGTATCAGTCCTTCCAATGAATATCCAGGACTGAGCCCCTTCAGGATTGACTGGTTGGATCTCCTTGCAGTCCAAGGGACTTTCAAGAGTCTTCTCCAACACCACAGTTCAAAAGCATCAATTCTTTGGTGCTCAGCTGTCTTTATAATCCAACTCTCACATCTGGAAAAACCACAGCCTTGACTAGATGGACCTTTGTTGGCAAAGTAATGTCTCTGCTTTTTAATATGCTGTCTAGGTTGGTCATAACTTTTCTTCCGATCATAGTCATTGCTTTTTGGACAGTTAGTATGAAAAAATTCCAACAAATGACAATGATGAGTTGTGGACTGCTCTTTGGGGATATTGACATTTTAATTGTTAAAGATGTCTTGATTCTATTCTCTCCTTTTTCTTTTTTTAATCCATTGCAGATTATATCTGGAAGCTGAGTTTTGTTAAATCAGTGTTTCCATCCTTGGATCACCCAGTGCAATCCATATACCAGGGACACACCCTGAGAAATTCTGATTTAGTGGCCCTGGGTGGGGTTTGGTAATACATAATTTGGAAATACTCCAGAAGCTATTATGCTGCACATTCTGATTAATAAGAGTTAATTAAATCAGTGCAGGAGAGTACGGACTGTTACAAAGCTCAGCAGGTTTCTCAGTATCATTCTTGATTTTTGGATTCTTCTGTACAGTTTCATAGAGATGAGAATAGAATTTTAATTGAGGTTATATCTCCATGGGAACAAGAAACCCAATGCTCCTTCAGGTTCCCAGTTACATCTGTGAAAAGGTATTGTATTGTTCACTGCAAACTGCTGCAATGCAGTGAACATTACTGAAATGAATTTTCTGCTCTATGTTACCCATAAGAGAATACAGCTTGCAGGTTTGTAATTGTAGATAATGGTGTATTTGTAAAAGGTTTTCCATCTCCTTGGATTATCCTCACAGAAAAGAATTTAAGAGCTGATGTCCACCACTCTGATTTGCAAATAAAATAATTGAAACCTATAGTGAATAATGATTTTGCCTAAGGTCACATAGCTGGGTGAAGCTTTTATCTGTTTTTGGAATACTACATGTAATTAGCTCCTATTTTTCTTACAGGGTGGAAAAACAAATACATTTTATAAAAAACAGCACCAAAAAAAATTGCCAAAGCACAAGAGAACTGTCAGCAAACTTCAAAGTCTCCAAGATATTCTTTTATACTTCACAGTTCATAATACTTTCCTGATTCTTTTCTTTTTCTACAAATCCTCTAACTAAAATAAAACCTATCGGCACTGTGTAAACTATAAAGCAAAATATAATACTGCTCTGTCTTCCTCCAGTCATAAAGAAGACAATATCTTATCAATCACCTTTTAATCACAACAGAGAAGACCGAGAAACTTAGATTTTTATAATTTTGCTTCTAACCACTATGTTAAATCTGTAAAACATAAAGTAATAAATGAGATACTTGCCTTTAGATCCAATTTGTTTTTATATAGTTTTTCATAAACCTTCTTGCAAGATGCTTGCTGGAGAGTGAGTTGTGTACAGAATAGATAAAAGATATAAATACCTTGTTTTCATTTCATTTTTCACCCTTTTTACTTGACATTGAGTATACTCAAGAAAGTTTATACCTACTTTGTGTAGGTATAAAAGATAGTGACAAACACCTATGAAACCACCACCAGCTTAAAAAGCAGAAATTTACGATTATCTTTGAACTTTCTTATTTGTCCTACACTTCTATTTTCTCTCCTTCATTGGGAATAACAAGTAATACTGAATTTGGGGTTTATCATTTCCTTGCTTTTTAAATAGTTTTGCTATATATAGGCTCACCTTGACATATTGAGGGTTCAGTTCCAGATCATCCACAGTAAAATGACTATCACAATAAAGTGAATCCCAAGAATTTTTTGTTTTCATAGGGCATGTAAAAGTTAAGTTTTTATCATACTGTAGTCTATTAAAGTGTGCAGAGCTTCCCTGGTGGCACAGCAGTAAACAGTCCACCTGAAATGTTTGATCCCTAGTTGGAAAAATTCTGGAGAAGGAAATGGCAAGCCACTCCAGTGCTGTTGTCTGGGAAATTCCATGGACAGGGGAGCCTGCTGGCTATGGTTCAGGGGTTGCAATACTTGGACACGACTGAGCACACATCAATTTAATTTTAAAATACCTTATTACTAGGAAATGTTAACCATTATTTGAGCCTTTAGTGAGTCATAATCTTTTTGCTGGTAGAGAGTCTTGCCTGGATAATGATGGTTGCTGACTGATCAGGGGTGGTGTTGTTGAAGGTTGGGATAGTTGTGACAATTTCTTAAAATAAGACATAATGAGGATTTACAGGGATACTTGTTAATACTGACAATTTGACTTTTCATAAATCATGAATGTTCTTTTTTTTTTTCTGGTTAATTTTCTTTTTTTTTTTTAATTTTAGTTTTTTATTTTTTAAATTTTAAAATCTTTAATTCTTACATGCATTCCCAAACATGAACCCCCCTCCCACCTCCCTCCCCATAACATCTTTCTGGGTCATCCCCATGCACCAGCCTCAAGCATGCTGCATCCTGCGTCAGACATAGACTGGCGATTCAATTCACATGATAAATCATGAATGTTCTTAATGGCATCTAGAATGGTAGTCCTTTCCAGAAAGTTTCCAATAGGCTTTGCCAGATCCATCAGAAGAATTGCTATCAATGGCAGCTCTAGCCTTACAAAATGTATTTTTTAAATAATAAGACTTGAAAGGCAAAATTGCTTCTTGATCCATGGACTGCAGAATGGAGGTTGTGTTAGCAGGCATGAAAACAATGTTAATCTCATTGTCCATCTCCATCAAAATTCTTGGGTTACCAAGTGCATTGTCAAGGAGCAATAATATTTTGAAAGGAATCATTTTTTGCTTGATCATCAATTTTGGAAGTATATCAGTGAATAAAAGTTCTCAATTTTATTACAGAAGTATTTATCAATCTTGATCCATTTTGGTACTTAACATAAAAATATTCTTGTAAGTTTTCTTCTAAAATTGTTATAACTGTCCTTCACATATGATTCAAATTCATATGGATTTGCTTTTTTCCATATATTTCTCTTTATTTTTTGCCCTATACAGACAATTACCCTTCTAACATTTATTTAAAATTTCGTCATTCCTTCACTGAATTCTCATAACAGCCCTACTAATCAATAAATATCCATTTATGTGTGAATTTGCACTGGGCAACAGAATTTAAAGCCAAAGGCAGGGTTCAGGGAATGGAAAAATAAGAGAAAACATCAGGGATTGTTACTCGATTCTGGCTAAACTGACCTAACAGAATTCTTACTAAAAACCAACTGGAGTAATAAGGCATTATCTGGGAGAGGATGAGGAATCTGATCACCAGGGTAACCAGATACTGAAGTGGGCAGTTCTTGCTAAACTCACATGCAAAGTTTTTATTAAAACTGGATTTTATAAGAAAGTGAACAGATGAACCTAAGAGATGTTCAGGAATCTGACTAAAGTTTGATCCAGCAAAGAATCTTTAAGTCTATGCCTTCTAACTGCTGTTCATGTTTCTTCTTCATCTTATCCCTAGGATTTGGGGGTTTTGATATATTTTATGTGTGGGTACAATTTGGAATCTCCACATTCTTTGAGAACCCTATAGCCAGTCTGATGCTTATGGTTGTTCAAGTTGAGTTTTTGCATGAACTCAAGGGATGCCTCTCCCGTAGTGAATATCAGTTCAGTTCAGTTCAGTTCAGTCGCTCAGTCGTGTCTGACTCTTTGCGACCCCAGGAGTCGCAACACACCAGGCCTCCCTGTCCATCACCAACTCCCGAGGTTTACCCAAACTCATGTCCATTGAGTCAGTGTAGTGATTGTAGAGCTACCATAAAATAGGATTTTCTTAAGATGGTGGTAAAGTTTTTGAAGAAAGAGAAACTTTTGCTAATTTGTTCTAAATCACCTTTGGACTCACTGTGTAGCTAGAAAGTTATGTGTTTATTTCTGCAACATGCCTGGGAACAACAGTATGCCAGATCACTTTCAACTAATTTCGTCTTTTTTCATTTTCTTTGTCAAAAACTAGGCAACATGAATCTATGCTGCAAACTCCTGGAAAGGGACTTGTGGTTTCAGCATCTCAAAAGGAATCTTTTTTTCTCCCACTGCATCATTACCAGGCTTGAAGATACCCAAATTTCTTTTTAAGAATTGAGGTTGGTTAGGGGGTGGGTTTATTTCTAGATAATTTTTATACTGATTTTTCCAGTCATTTCAGTGAGATCTCTAGTTAGACTTCCCCACTTGGGCTGATCCTATGTTTGTTTTCCATTTGATTATCTCAGTACTCTGTGAAAAAATTGAGCACAATTCACAGGGTTACACTGCCTGCTATGACTAAAGATTACTATGCTCCATGATTCCTACTTCCTAATCAGCCTATGCATACATTTACATTTTTCTAACTAAATTTTTTTTCTAATTGGAGTCATCATTTGTAGTGGTTTTCAGGGGAAATGTTTCTGGGAAATGGAAATCAAGAGTTTATGTATAGAAAATAAGATATTTGATATTTTCAGTGAAATAAATAGAAAGAAGTGCTTCTGAAAAGACATTTTGTTAATAGGATTTAGGCTTCAACTAGCTGACATGAAGTTTTTAGGATTAGAGTGTTGCTTTTTTTAAAAGGACAATTTTTGAAGACAAAAATGGTCAAAAGCATTTATAAGAATTTATGCTAACACAGAGCTGAATATTCATTGATTGACTTTTTCAGCAAGATTGTTCCACATCCCAAATGATTATCATATACTGAAGCAAAATGCAATGTTATAAAGTGAATACAGAAGACTAAAGATGTCCTTTGACAATAATAGAAGTTTCTTAGATATATATGAATTGACTGATTTAGAACGGAAAAATCATAAACTTTAGAGATCTAAAAAGAACCTTAGAGAATGACTCCACTTTTTGATTGTTCAGGAGAGCAAAACAAGACCAGAGAAGTTAAACAAATTGGCCACAGAAGTACAACTTAGTGACAGAACTGAAGCCTAAGTGCAGGTTTTCTGCTTCTAAATGTGTTAAGTGGAAGAATTTCTCTACAGCCCTATGATCATGAGGTGCCAATTTTGGGTGGTCTAGATGTTCACTAAGAAATTTTTCTACCAGTATTTTCTCTGGAACTTTGGAATATGTCTAAATCCCAGACACTATTCTCAAGTATAAATTGGCACTTGCTCTGGGTGCTTGCCATCTACCTTTATAAGAAATAAACCATGTGTTGCTGCAGCACCTGACCTTCAACAGACCTGAAAGGAGTTTAGGGTGGAGAGAAGAAATGAGGCATTCTGAGCTTGGGGAAAAACTGGCAGGACAGGTCTTCAGATGGATATATATATATATATTTTTTAGGAGCTAATTTTATGAGCCCAGTTCTTGCATCTCTTCATATCTAGAAAAGTACTGAAATCCTTCATGGTGACATATGTTTCTTGTGACTAGCAGAAAGCTTCTGTAAAAAATATGTGCTTGATTGCATTTATTCCAAAATCATGTATATACTGACCTTCCCCCTACCTTTTCAGAGCAGTTTCTCAGAACTATTCTGAGGTGATATTTCCCAAGCTGCAGTCCTCATTTTGCCCCAAATAAAACTTAACTTGCCACTGTTACATTGTGCTTTTTCTTTATTTTTTTAAAACCAGCATTATGTAGAGAAGAAAGCATAATTTTTTTTTTTAAGTTTTCTTTAAGATCCCAGATAGTAAGTAGTGGTTATGCATGTAACTAAATACAACTTTAGTTCTATCTTCAAATATGACTGTATTTCTCCAAAATTCACAAAGAAAGTTATAAATCAGAACAGGAAAAGAATCAGTAGGGTGGGTCTTTTGGGTTGTAAACATGAAGAGATTTTGGATCAAGTTATTTGTTTACCACAACTTCATTAACTAAAATCCAGATCTGGAGGCAATACGATGACTAAGCTCATGGTGACTTAAGAGGAAAAAACTTGATATTCTCCTTCTACTACAGATCTGATGCCAGGAGAAGACTCAGGAGACAGAAGTCACTGAGGCAGTTCAAAGCTTCCAGAAGTCACTGTCTTAATGCAGTTATTTATTTCAGACAGATTGTGGGTCTGCTTCCATTTCCTCTGAGTTTCTTTCTTATTTTTTTAAGATTAATGACATTAATAGTTTTTAAGTGGTACTGACACAGATTAGAGGTATAGTGTGTAGACACACGTGCTAGTCCAGTAAGAAATGGATTATTTCCTGCAAATTCAGTAAACGAACATGTCACAATCATCAGTGACTGCAGCCACCATGGACGGTGACCTGGTGAGCCCTGAGGGAACTCAGAAAGGAAAGAATACCTGCCATCCAGCAGTCATCAAACTGCAGTCACTCCTTATGGTGAGCTCTGAGGAAACTCAGGATGTGAAAACACAGGATACTGGCCCCAGATAAGCGAGGTGCATATCAAAGGAATGATTTCAGAGAGCCCAGATTCTTGCATCTTCCCATACACTGAAGCACCAAATTCCCTAACTTGGGGTATGTGATTTTCTTTAACTTATAATAATTTTTTCACCTTCAGACTACCTGCCCTTTGTTGCAAAACTTCTATGTAACTGGGGTCCCTGCCTTAACCTCTGAACAGTTTTCTCAGGATTACTTGAGATGCTGTCTCCTGAGCTTGAAGTCCTAAAAATTCCCACCAAATGACGTATAACTCTTACTTTTAAATTGTGCATGTTTTTTCAGTGGACACCAAACAGGCCTTAAATTTCCTCTTCTGATTGGGAATGAGCTTACCTATCATATACTTTTCTGGCCCCAGCAGAGTGGCAGTCAATATAAGGCTGCTTTCTCTACAAGGCTTTTATTGACTGGTTCATAGAAAACTGATGATATTTCAAGAGTCTGAACATGCTGTGTCACATTTAGAGTCAACTAATTTTTACTGACTGGGGCTTCCTTGGTGGTGCAGTGGTAGAGAATATGCCTGCCAATGCAGGAGACCCAAGAGACTCAGGTTTGATCCCTGAGTCAGGAAGATCCCTTGGAGAAGGAAATGGCAACCCGCTCCAATATTCTTGCCTGGAGAATCTCATGTACAGAGGAATCTGATGGGCTATAGTCCATGGGGTCGCAAAAGAGTTGGACATGACTTAGCTGCTGAGCACACACACACAATTTTTACTGATTACACTTACTTTACTGAGGACTTTCATATATTCTAATTTTTTTTAATTCTAAAACCTTTTGGCACTGCTGAAAAAAATAAGGGAAACATAGAAATGCTACATTTTCTCAAAGTCAAAGAGCTATAAAGGGCAGAAATGGGATTTGAATCTGGAGCCCTGTGTTCCAAATTGTGTCTCTAATAATATATCAAGTTACCTCTGAAAAACTGTGATGCCAGTGAGACCTGTCATTGGTTTGTGTGACATTGTCATCTCATCCTTTTGTACATTTTGAAAACAAATTCTTGTCATAATTACAGCTGACAGACAAGTTCATGCGACAATGCTGATGCCAAATACCAACAACTCTGACTGAAGGGTAAGAAGGAAATTAATTTAGTATTTGTGGAATGAACCAACACATTTATATCATTTTTTCACATGCTTCATAATGTTATTTCTCTGTCCTATTTTCTAACAAAAATATTATACAATTTATGTTTCACACCAAAGTAGAGTTTTCCCCAGCAGTCTTTTATCGAAACTTAGATACTTTTGTGTGTGTGAAAGGGAATGGGGAATGCCTAAATCCAGACATGGACATAAACCAGGCTTAGTCTAGAGAAACCAGGAAGTGTAACTCTTTTCCCTGATGTGGGTTAGGACTTCTAGTCTGTACCTCTCTGCCTGATATTCTTAGTTGACTTCATGCTTCCATCTTCTCCACTGTAAATGAAAACTCCTTAAAGGCAGATATTGTCTTATCAGTTTTAGTGTTTATTTTATATTTTTTAATAGTTCATGGCACTTGTAAGTATGTAAATACATATTAGTTATCTATAAATGAGAGGTTGCTATACACTGTGTTATAAGTTAAATTTGTGGGGTAGAATTTTGGCCAGATAATCAAGTAAAAAAAAAAATCAAGGTTACAATGTATCAGTATAGAAGGGAATAAACCATGAAGTTGCAAATAACCTAGTGCAAAAAGTAACACATTCCTTCAAGCTAAATCTACTTCAATCAATGTCATCTTCAAATCATGGGAGAACAAAAACAAATCCCCCCAAATGAGAGACTTATGCTTAGATGTGATAAATGATAAAATGTGAGTGCTGGAGCCAAGTCACATTTAACCAAATGTGTAAATCACATTGAAATAGTCCACTTAATGGTATTCAGAATATTAAACTGAGGCATAAAAAATAATGTTGCTTATCCAAGGCTATGGAGCATGATGATTGCAAAGTCAAAGAAAGTTGTCTCCTGCTAGTCAGTACAGAATTAATTCTGAGAACACATTCCTTTTCTCCTATGAGGTTTGACAAATAAATCATTAGGTGAAAGCAGAGAAAAAAAGGAGAAGAGGCAAATGGAGAAAGTTTCCTGCTTTTTTATTTGTTTGTTTTGATTTGTTTTTAACCAGTAGGGGTTCTGGAGTCTCAGGGCAAAATCACATTTTCTCTATTTTATCACAATGACTGATAATTTCGTATATATGGATGACTTTTTTTTTTCAATATGTTCCATAACTGCTGTGTTTACTTCAGCTGTGTCTTCTGAAAGTGAAAATATTTAAATGAAGTAGGACTTTGAAAAGCGTATTTCATTCAATTCATTTTAAAGTAGTCCTTTCATTCCACAGTTGAGTGCTGCTATTTGAAGGAAAGAAAAACACTGGAACCTTAAGGGATATTTATTCCAGAGCAGAAATTATCTCCCAAATGATGTGACTGTTTCCACATGACACCAAATAACCCTTTGAAAAAGGGAGAAAAATCAATCAATTACTTTTTGTAAATGCGATAAACCAAACAGTGCGTTTTTGTTCCTGAAAGATTTATTTCTAGTTGAGTTATGTGATCAGTTAGAGTGTAGCATAAGTTTTAAATTCTCATTCATGATTTTTGCTTCTCTGAAATTATGAAGGTCTTCTTTTATGGAAGTTTTCCATGGGTGACAATTTAATCTGGGACAAACCTGTGGCACAGCAATCTGAAAATAATACTTATTAAAATGATGCTTGTACTTCAGAGTTTAAAAGTGATATAAAGTGAATATTTTAAAATTTATTATACTGTGAACCTCCATAGATCCATCTCATTTGTTTGTTTCTTTAGAGTACAGCTTACTACTTGACACATAGTAAGTGCTTAATTTGCTCTTATTGAAAGCAGAGACCCTTTAAAAATATTCACTTTTACATCATAAATATTAGACCTTAAGAAAATAGCTTCCAGAATTCTGTATTGTGAGACAGTTTACCAACTGAAGATATAAGTAGGATTTTGGTTTAAAAAGTTACACTTCCAAGGATTCTTATTAGCATAAAAATTATACATAAATGAATCCAACATCTTCCACTGAGGACACTGATAGGAAAATTCATATGAGTATTAAATAAAATATTTCTTTCTAATTTAAATGAAAGAATCTTTGATAGAGGGAGAAATGAGATAGAGATGGGAAGAGTATGCTATGTATTCTAAATAAAAATTATGTATACTAAAGTATTTTTTTCTGGTGCTTTTATTATATATATATATATGGATTTGCTTTCTTTGGCTTAACAAGCAAATTAGTTTGTATACACTAAATGTTGACAGCAAAATGTTAATTTGCTGAAAGATTCTGTGTTTACTAAAATTTGGGACCTTTAATAAAAATGTTTAAAATTATTTATAAAAATGTAATTTGTTCATATGTGCTTATTTTCTAGAGAATTTTCCCCCTAAAATAATTATCTATGTTATTCACTAAAATTGTCTTGTTTTTGTAGGTGAGAGTTAAGTAATTGATACTTAATCTAAGTAAGGAAAATGTTCCGGTAGATTTAACTTAAATATATAATTTTCCATTCTTCTCTCCATTTTTGAATTATTAGTGCCTGATTACTTAAATTATATTTTTAAGTTTTAAAGGATGACTAAACCTCTCTTATTTCAGTTTTGTGCCAATACCATGCTGTTTTGATGATTAAAGCTTAGTAGGATAGTGTAATTTGAAGTCAGGGAGCCTGATTCTTCTAGCTCTGTTTTTTCTTTCTGAGGATTGCTTTGGCTATTCAGGGTCTTTTGTGTTTCCATACAAATTGTAAATTTTTGTACAATTTGAAAAGTGAATAACAGGGGATTTTTAAGACCAAATTTTGGCAATAGCTAAATCCAGATTTTAAAAAATCAATACAAAAAAAATTAGTTTAAGCTACATATTAAACCCGATAGACCAAAAAGACATATGCAGAATACTAACAGTAGGATGCACATTCTTCTCAAATGCACGTGGAAAATTCTCTTGGATATATCATATGTTAGACTGCAAAGCAAGACTTAATAAACTTGGAAAAGCTTTAGATCATATCAAGCATTTTTTATGACCCTGGTGATATGAAACCTAAAAAGTAGTTATAAGAAGAAAACTGGAAAATCAACAAATGAAAATTAAACAACATGCTACTGAACTCACTGGAAAAGATCCTGATGCTAGGAAAGATTGAAGGCAGGAGGAGAAGGGGACGACAGAGTATGAGGTGGTTAGATGGCATCTCTGACTTGATGGACATGAGTTTGAGTAAGCTCTGGGAGTTGGTGATGGGCAAAAGAGCCTGGCATGCTGCAGTCCATAGGGTCACAAATAGTCGGACAAGACTGAGCTGAACTGAACTGAACTGAACCACCAAAAATTTGTTGATCAAATAAGAAATGAAAAGAGAAATTTTTAAAATATATATTGAGACAAATGAAAATAAAAATACATATACCAAAACTTATGAGATGCAGCAAAAGCAGCTCTATGAGGGAATTTTACAGTGATAAACACCTATATTAACAAAGCAGGAAGATCTCAAGCAAACAAAATAACTTTATATTTCAGAGTCAGACACGACTTAGCGACTGAACAACAACAACTTCATATCCGAAGGAACAGGAAAAAGAAGGACAAACTAAGCCTGAAGAAATAGAGACTACAAATTAATAGAATGATTGCTAATAAGGAGGTTAAATCAGTAACCAAAGACCTCCCAACAAATTCAAGTCCAGGACCAGATGGCTTTACTGATTAATTTTATAAAAAAAAAAAAAAAAGATTACTAGTCATTTTCAAATTCCCAGAATTATCAGGAGAAGAAACACTTTCAAACTTACTTTATGAGCTCTTTATTTAAAAACAAGAGAAAACATTGACAACATAGCTCAAATAATTATGAGTCTCCAGTCAATTTATCAATTACATTCAAAAAAGTAGTATTTATTTTATATTATGGTAAATTGGATATATTATTCCATTTTTTATTTAAAGCTGAAAAAAATTGCATAACACATTAATTACATCTTATATTTTATACTCTTTCATCCCTCTTCCCTGTTTATATATGTATTTATATGGTAAATAGAAATACCACTTCAGTTTTCTTGCCTTGAGAACCCCATGAACAGTATGAAAAGGCAAAAGGATAGGACACTGAAAGATTAACTCCCCAGGTCAGTAGGTGCCCAATATGCTACTGGAGATCAGTGAAGAAAATTCCAGAAAGAATGAAGAGACGAAGCCAAAGCAAAAACAACACCCAGTTATGGATGTGACTGGTGATGGAAGCAAGGTCCAATGCTGTAAAGAGCATCATTACATAGGAACATGGAATGTTAGGTCCATGAATCAAGGCATATTGGAGGTGGTCAAACAGGAGATGGCAAGAGTGAATGTCAACGTTTTAGGAATCAGCAAACTAAAATGGACTGGAATGGGTGAATTTAACGCAGATGACCATTATATCTACTACTGTGGGCAAGAATCCTTTAGAAGAAATGGAGTAGCTGTCATAGTCAACAAAAGAGTTGGAAATGCAGCACTGGGATGCAATCTCAAAAAACAACAGAATGATCTCTGTTCATTTCCAAGGCAAACCATTCAGTATCATGGTAATTCAAGTGTATGCCCTGACCAGTAATGCTGAAGAAGCTGAATTTGAACAGCTCTATGAAGACCTACAGGACCTGTTAGAACTAACACTGAAAAAAGATGTCCTTTTCACTGTAGGGGCCTGGAATGCAAAAGTAGGAAGTCAAGAAACATCTGGAGTAAAAAGCAGTTTTGACCATGGAGTATAGAATGAAGCAGGGCAAAGGCTAATAGAGATTTTCCAAGAGAACTCACTGGTTATAGCAAACACCCTCTTCCAACAACACAAGAGAAGACTCTACACATGGACATCACCAGATGGTCAATACTGAAATCAAACTAATTATATTCTTTGCAGCCAAATATGGAGAAGCTCTATACAGTCAGCAAAAACAAGACCAGGAGCTAACTGTGGCTCATCATGAACTCCTTATTGTCAAATTCAGACTTAAATTGAAGAAAGTAGGAAAAGCCACTAGACCATTCAGGTATGACCTAAATCAGTTCCCTTATGATTATAAAGTGTAAGTAACAATAGATTCAAGAGATTAGATCTGATAGGCAGAGTGCCTGAAGAACTATGGACTGAGGTTTGAAACATTGTACAGGAGGCAGTGATCAAGACCATCCCCAAGAAACAGAAGTGCAAAAAGGTAAAGCCTTTTTGAGGCTGAGGAAGCCTTGCAAATATCTGTGAAAAGAAGAGAAATGAAAAGCAAAAGAGAAAAGAAAGATATACCTATCTGAATACAGAGTTCCAAAGAATAGCAAACACCCTCTTGCAACAACACAAGAGAAGACTCTACACATGGACATCACCAGATGGTCAACACTGAAATCAGATTGATTATATTCTTTGCAGCCAAAGATGGAGAAGCTTTATACAGTCAACAAAAACAAGACCAGGAGCTGACTGTGGCTCAGATCATGAACTCCTTATTACCAAATTCAGACTCAAATTGAAGAAAGTAGGGAAAACCGCTAGACCATTCAGGTATGACCTAAAACAAATCCCTTATGATTATATACTGGAAGTGAGAAATGGATTTAAGGGACTAGATTTGATAGATAGAGTGCCTGATGAACTATGGAATGAGGTTTGTGACATTGTACAGGAGACAGGGATCAAGACCATCCCCATGGAAAAGAAATGCAAAAAAGCAAAATCGCTGTCTGGGGAGGCCTTACAAATAGCTGTGAAAAGAAGAGAGGCAAAAAGCAAAGAGAAAAGAAAAGATGCAGGCATCTGAATGCACAGTTCCAAAGAACAGCAAGAAGAGATAAGAAAACCTTCTTCAGCAGAGGAAAAGAACAGAATGGGAAAGGCTAGAGATCTCTTCAAGAAAATTAGAGATACCAGGGGAACATTTCATGCATAGATGGGCTTGATAAGGGACAGAAATGGTATGGACCTAACAGAAGCAGAAGATATTAAGAAGAGGTAGTAAGAATACACAGAAGAACTGTACAAAAAAGATCTTCATGACCCAGATAATCATGATGATGTGATCACTAATCTAGAGCCAGACATCTTGGAATGTGAAGTCAAGTGGGCCTTAGAAAGCATCACTACAAACAAAGCTAGTGGAGGTGATGGAATTCCAGTTGAGCTGTTTCAAATCCTGAAAGATGATGCTGTGAAAGTGCTGCACTCAATATGCTGGCAAATTTGGAAAACTCAGCAGTGGCCTCAGGACTGGAAAAGGTCAGTTTTCATTCCAATTCCAAAGAAAGGCAATGTAAAAGAATGCTCAAACTACCGCACAATTGCACTCATCTCACATGCTAGTAAAGTAATGCTCCAAAATTCTCCAAGCCAGGCTTCAGCAATATGTGAACCGTGAACTTCCTGATGTTCAAGCTGGTTTTAGAAAAGACAGAGGAACCAGAGATCAAATTGCCAACATCTGCTGGATGATAGAAAAAGCAAGAGAGTTCCAGAAAAACATCTATTTCTGCTTTATTGACTGCACCAAAGCCTTTGACTGTGTAGATCACAATAAACTGTGGAAAATTCTGAATGGGAATACCAGACCACCTGACCTGCCTCTTGAGAAATCTGTATGCAGGTCAGGAAGCAACAGTTAGAACTGGACATGAGACAACAGACTGGTTCCAAATAGGAAAAGGAGTACGTCAGGCTGTATATTGTCATCCTGCTTATTTAACTTCTATGCAGAGTACATCATGAGAAACGCTGAACTGGAAGAAACACACACTGGAATCAAGATTGCCAGGAGAAATATCAATAACCTCAGATATGCAGATGACACCACCCTTATGGCAGAAAGTGAAGAGGAGCTAAAAGCCTCTTGATGAAAGTGAAAGAGGAGAGCGAAAAAGTTGGCTTAAAGCCCAACATTCAGAAAACGAAGATCATGGCATCTGGTCCCATCACTTCATGGGAAATAGATGGGAAACAGTAGAAACAGTGTCAGACTTTATTTTTGGGGGCTCCAAAATCACTGCAGATGGTGGCTGCAGCCATGAAATTAAAGATGCTTACTCCTTGGAAGAAAAGTTAGGACCAACCTAGGTAGTATATTCAAAAGCAGAGACATTACTTTGCTAACTAAGGTCCGTCTAGTCAAGGCTATGGTTTTTCCAGTGGTCATGTATGGATGTGAGAGTTGGACTGTGAAGAAAGCTGAGTGCCAAAGAATTGATGCTTTTGAAGTGTGGTGTTGGAGACGACTCTTGAGACTTCAATGTGATCTGCAAAGTGGACTGCAAGGTGGACTGCAAGGTGGACTGCAAGGTGATCCAACCAGTCCATTCTGAAGGAATCAACCCTGGGATTTCTTTGGAAGGAATGATACTAAAGTTGAAGCTCCAGTACTTTGGCTGCCTCATGCGAAGAGTTGACTCACTGGAAAAGACTCTGGTGCTGGGAGGGATTAGGGGCAGGAGGAGAAGGGGACAACCGAGGATGAGATGGCTGAATGGCATCACTGACTCAATGGATGTGAGTCTGAGTGAACTCCGGGAGATGGTGATGGACAGGGAGGTCTGGTGTGCTGTGATTCATGGGGTCGCAAAGAGTCGGAGACGACTGAGTGACTGAAATGAACTGAACTGAACTGAACTGAAAGAATAGCAAGGAGAGATTAGAAAGCCTTCCTCACTGACCAATGCAAAGAAATAGAGGAAAACAATAGAATGGGAAAAAATAGCGATCTCTTCAAGAAAATTAGCAATACAAAGGGAACATTTCATGCAAAGATGGGCACAATGAAAGACAGAAATGGAATGGACCTAATAGACGCAGAAAATATTAAGAAGTAAGTGGTGGCAAAAATACACAGAACTATGCAAAAAAGATCTTCATGACCCAGATAATCACGATGGTGTGATCACTCACCTAGAGCCAGACATCCTTGAATCTGAAGTCAAGTGGGTTTTAGGAAGCATCCCTACGAACAAAGCTAGTGGAGGTGATGGATCAAATTGCCAACATCTGCTGGATTGTCGAAAAAGCAAGAGAGTTCCAGAAAACATCTATTTCTGCTTTACTGACTATGCCAAAGCCTTTGACTGTGTGGATCACAATAAACTGGAAAATTCTGATGAAAGAGATGGGAATACAGATCACTTGACCTGCCTCTTGAGAAACCTATATGCATATCAGGAAGCAACAGTTAGATCTGCACACGAAACAACAGACTGGTTCCAAATAGGGAAAGGAGTGTGTCAAGACTGTATATTGTCACCCTACTTATTTAACTTATATGCAGAGTACATCATGAGAAACACTGGGCTTGATGAAGCATAAGCTGGAATCAAGATTGCCAAGAGAAATATTAATAACCTTAGATATTCTGATGACACCACCCTTATGGCAGAAAGTGAAGAACTAAAGAGTCTCTTGATGAAAGTGAAAGAGGAGGGTGAAAAAGTTGGCTTAAAGCTCAGCATTCAGGCTACAGTCCATCGGGTCGCAGAGTTGGACATGACTGAAGTGACTGAGCATGCACACACATTGTATATTATGTGTCTAAGACTAGTCATCTTGTATAACTGAGACTTCGTACACTTTTCCTTATATGTCTCCATTTTCACTTTCTTGCAGGCTCTGGTAACCACCATTCTACTCTCTGCTTCTATGAATTTGAACATTTTAGATTTCTCATGTTAGTGGTATTGTGTGGCTAACCATTGCAGTCACACAAAGTTTCATTTTAAAAGATGGGAGACATCTGGATCCCATCCCTAGAGATTATGATGTATTTGATCTAGGGAACAAGGTAGGCATCAAGTCTAACATTGGATAAAATTAAAATGAAAATTTTATAAAAATATTCAGAGATGCACTTCTTGGACTAAGAGGTTACAAATTTGGAAGCCAAATAAGTTGCTTGACACTTGTTTTCACTTGTTTATGTCTGCCCAAGATATGGCAATTATGCATATGAGTAGTACTTATCAATTCTTATATTTTTTCATATAACACAAAATACATGAAAATTATACTTTTGCATTAAACAAGGAGAATATGAGCATACGTAAAAATGAGAACAAAAGCTTAAATGTGGAGTTGAATGCAAAAAGGATGGATTAATCTCTTCAGGTGCACTGAGAAACATCCTCTGGTATGTTTAAAATTACTCATGAAGTTATAGGTTATAGAAAAGAAATGCTCACTTATGATTGGTTCAGTTATTGGTTTTGTACATGGATTCTTAACTTTTATTCCAAGGTCTACCAAGATCAACTATTTACATATACATTTTTGTCAGTGAGTTCTTTAGAAAATGTAGAAGCAGTAATCAAACAGATTTCATCTTGATTTGTCAATATTAGAGATTTTCAATATTTTTAAGTTCTCATATTGAAAATATCTGAGTCAAAGAAAGAAGGACAAAATTCTCCTTATGTGATTCTAAATTTCATATAGAAATTCAAAGGACTGAAATCCAATCTTGGCAAAGAATAGATTTGGAAGTCTGACTCTATTTCAAGGCTTACTATAAAGTTACTACTATAGTCAAGGGTAGCATTAACATAAAAGATAGATAAATAGATCTATTGAATAGAATTGAGAGTAATAGACGTGTGTGTGTTTAGTTGATAGTCGTCAAAGTTACAAGGATAATTTTATAGAAAAAGAATTATTTTTTCAACAAATGGTATTGTCAATTGGGTATCCATATGCGAGAAAATTAATGAACTTGATCTATATCAACTTTTCCTTATAAAAATTTACTAAAATCAATTATATACTCAAATATAAAATCTAAGAACATAACATTTCTAAAACAGAGCATATACTAATTAGCCTCTAATTAAAATTAAAAAAAAATTTCTAAAGCAAAGCATAAGCCAAAAAACCTTTTTGACTTTGGGTTAGGCAGAGCTTTCTTAACTATGACATCAAAATTATTAATCATAAAAGAAAAAATGATAAATGGCATTTCATAAAAATTAAGAAATTCTATTTTTCTAAAAGCAGTATTAAGAGAATGAAAGGCAAAGCATAAGGTAGGGAAACAAATCTGAAACTCACACACCTAAGAAGAAATTGTATCATATACTAAAAACTCTCAAAACTCAAAAAGACACAAAAACCTAATACAAAATGGATAAAAGATTTAAACATATACTTCAGAGAGGATATGCAAATACCAAACAAATGCATGAAAAAATGCTCAATATCATTAGTCATAGGGAAATGAAAAATAAAATCACAAGGAAGTATCAATACATACCTATTAAGAAGTTCAAAATTAAAAAGACCGACCATAATGAGTGCACGGTAGGAGGCAGAGCAACTGGAACTCATGCACTGCAGGAGGGGATGTAAAATGATATAGCTACTTTGGACAAACTTTGCTAGATTCATAATTTTCATAATACTTTTACCATAAGACTCAGCTTCTCACTCCTAGGTAATTATACAAGTAAAAAGAAAAAAAAAATTATGTGCTCCCACAGAACTCTACACACAAATATTTGTAGTGATTTTATTCATAGTTGCTCCAACTGGAAACCACCCAAATGGCCTTCAGCTGGAGAATGAATAAACAAATCTGGCACATCTTCACAAAGGAATAAAATTACTCCTCAGTAATGTATGAACCACTGATACATATGACAACACAGAAGATTATTAATTGCCTTATACTAAGTAAGAGAATCCAGAAGCAAAAGGCTACACACTGTGATTCCATTCTTATGATATTCTTGAAAAGGCAAAACTATAGGGAGATAACACAGATCAGTGGTTTCAAAGACCCGGGTTCCCTGATGGCTCAGAGGGTAAAGAGTCCACCTGCAATGCAGGAGACAGAGGAGATGCAGGTTCCATCCCTGGGTCAGGAAGATCCCCTGGAGTAGGATGTGGCAACCCACTCTAGTATTCTTGCCTGGAGAATCCCATGGACAGAGGAGCCCAGTGGGCTACAGTCCAAAGGGTAGCAGAGATAGACACAACTGAAGTGACTTAGCATGTGCATGCACACATGGGAACTACTAGAGGGCTGCCTAAGTCTAGGCAAAAGGTAAACTCTAGGCAAAAGGTAAACTTTTGGCATGAAGGAACTCTTTTATATTCTGATTGTGATGGTGGGTACATGATGGTGTGTTTGTCAAAACCTGAAGAATTATATTATTACAAAGGATAAATTTTACTCTATGTAACTTATACCCTTAATTTTTTAAGGGTGAAGATAAAGAGCAGACAAAAATGGCTGCATATAATGGCCAGTAGCTTCTCTAATGGAGAAAGCAATGGCAACCCACTCCTTTACTCTTGCCTGACAAATCCCATGGACGGAGGAGCCTGGTAGGCTGCAGTCCATGGGGTCGCTAGGAGTCAGACACGACTGAGCGACTTCATTTTCACTTTTCACTTTCATGCGTTGGAGAAGGAAATGGCAACCCACTCCAGTGTTCTTGCCTGGAGAATCCCAGGGATGGGGGAGCCTGGTGGGCTGCCGTCTATAGGGTTGCACAGAGTCGGACAGGACTGAAGCGACTTAGCAGCAGCAGCTTCTCTAATATATAATATATAAATAATTCTGAATATATATGAAATTACCCTGTGTTTATTCTGTTTGGTTGAATTTCAATTCAGCTCTCAGCAATAACCTGGATAACATCTCTGTCCAGTGCTGGCTGACTTGTATTTGAGCATGTAAGTCTTCCATCCTGCGCTTGACTTGAGATATCTTAAGGATAAAGTGAAGAGTGTGTGATATTTAACCTGGAGAAGTCCAGAGGTGAAAGGTAGGACTAACTATGTTCCACTCCCGTGGGAGTGATTTAGGTCCTACACAAGGACCCCACAGGTCAGTACTGATGCTTAGTTGCTCAGCCATGTCCATCTCCTTGTGACCCCATGGACTGTAGCCTGCCAGACTCCTCTGTCCATAGAATTCTCCAGGCAAGAATCCTGGAATGGGTTGCCATTCCCTTCTCCAGAGGATCTTCCCCACCCAGGGACTGAACCCAGGTCTCCTGCATTTCAGGCAGATTCTTTACCATCTGAGCCACCAGAGAAGCCTACGGGTAAGTTTAGAAGATACAAAAATGCTTGCAGAGGAAACCATAAGCACTTTTTCAGAAGCCAGATGAAAGAATATGGGCATCTGACTCTCTTGAATTCTTTCATACATTGCATACTTGTGAATACCTCCTTAATGCAAGGCTCAGGTAGGGCCTCAGGCACACTAAGTACAAAAGCTGAGTGAAGTTCTGTTTCAATAAAAAGAGGGAACCTAGGGTATACAGTTGTGAAAATACATCCAGATGCAGAGTGCTCAAATTATGGCTTTGGAACTGCCAGGCTGACACAGTTATCATTCACAGAGATTCATCTCTCCCAAGTAGTAGTAAGTACTTTTAATTAAGTATACATTCAGGGAATAAAGATGTAGCACAAACCCAAACATTAGTGACTAAAGTCTGTGGGATGGGAAGTGTTCTAAGAGTCAGGCTAACAATCCGATGAGATGTGGAAATATTAATATGTATTCAGTTCTTTTCATAAGAGTGTCTATTTCTTTTAACTGTCTCTCTAACTAGGGAATTAATACAATCAAGCTGACAGCTGCATTCCACTGTCAACTTTTCTATAAATTATGTATTAAAAAATTCACATACTGACTTACAAACACAAGATTTTGAAATTAAAATGTTCCGTGATATGCTTGTGATGTTTCATGCAAAGTTAGTTTATATAATACATTCTCTTAGAACCTTAACGTCCTGTTGAAATTACACTTTACATAAACATAAATCATTTGGTTAAGTCAATTAGTGTAGAGCATAAAGCAAGCAAGAGTCCTAAACTACTGTTTATGGGCATGCTTTTCTGTGTTTATGACTGTAATTCTCAAAGCACAGGCTTGTAGAGCCATCACTTCAGGAATCTAGAAATGTTTTGGCATCTGCTGCAAGGACTGTGGTATCCATGTTTATAGCAGAGGTGTGAGCTGAATTCTAACAGAACCAAAGTCACCCAGACAATCTAGTGGCATTCAACACATACCTCTTGGCCATCAGTGGGAACATCATAGCTATTTTCATCTCAATTTTCTCAGGCTTATGTGGATGGAGACACAGAGTGATTTATTGAACAGTGTTAATGTCCTGAATTTATAGTTAACACATAGCTATAGAACTCTGGGTTCATGGAAGGTTAAGGTGGACAAGATACGGAAAGGAGGAAGGGAATTGTCATGGGCCAGGCATGATTCTAGGTTGATCATAACTTTCCTTCCAAGGAATAAAAATCTTTTAATTTAATGGCTGCAATCATCATCTGCAGTGATTTTGGAGCCCCCAAAAATAAGTCTGACAGTTTCCACTGTTTCCCCATCTACTTCCGACCAGATGTCATGATCTTAGTTTTCTGAATGTTAAGCTTTAAGCCAACTTTTGCACTCTCCTCTTTCACTTTCATCAAGAGGCTTTTTAGTTCCTCTTCACTGTCTGCCATAGGGTGGTGTCATCTGCATATCTGAAGTTATTGATATTTCTCCAGGCAATCTTGATTCCAGCTTGTGCTTCTTCCAGCCCAGCATTTCTCATGGTGTACTCTGCATAGAAGTAAAATAAGCAGGGTGATAATATACAGCCTTGACGTACTCCTTTTCCTATTTGGAACCAGTCTTTTGTTCCATGTCCAGTTCTAGCTGTCGCTTCCTCACCTGCATATAGGTTTCTCAAGAGGCAGGTCAAGTGGTCTGGTATTCCCATGTCTTTCAGAATTTTCCACAGTTTATTGTGATCCACACAGTCAAAGGCTTTGGTGCAGTCAATAAAGCAGAAATAGATGTTTTCTGGAACTCTCTTGCTTTTTCCATGATCCAGTGGATGTTGGCAATTTGATCTCAGGTTCCTCTGCCTTTTCTAAAATAAGCTTGAACATCAGGAAGTTCACGGTTCACGTATTGCAGAAGCCTGGCTTGGAGAATTTTGAGCATTACTTTACTAGCCTGTGAGACGAGTGCAATTGTGCAGTAGTTTGAGCATTCTTTGGCAATGCCTTTCTTTGGGATTGTAATGAAAATAGACATTCCCAGTAGTGTGGCCACTGCTGAGTTTTCCAAATTTGCTGGCATATTGATTGCAGCACTTTCACAGCATCATCTTCCAGGATTTGAAATAGCTCAACTGGAATTCCATCACCTCCACTAGCTTTGTTCATAGTAATGCTTCTAAGGCCCACTTGACTTCACCTTCCAGGTTGTCTGGCTCTGGGTGAGTGATCATACCATCATGGTTATCTAGGTCATGAAGATCTTTTTTGTACAGTTCTGTGTATTCTTGCCACCTCTTCTTAATATCTTCTGCTTCTGTTAGGTCCATACAATTTCTGTCCTTTATCGAGCCCATCTTTTCATGAAATGTTCCCCTGGTATCTCTAATTTTCTTGAAGAGATCTCTAGTCTTTCCCATTCTGTTGTTTTCCTCTATTTCTTTGCATTTATCACTGAGCAAGGCTTTCTTATCTTTCCTTGCTATTCTTTGGAACTCTGCATTCAAATGGGTATATGTTTCTTTTTCTCCTTTTCTTTTTGCTTCTTATCTTTTCGCAGCTATTTGTAAGTCCTCCCCAGACAGCCATTTTGCTTTTTTGCATTTCTTTTCCATGGGCATGGTCTTGATCCCTGTCTCCTGTACTATGTCATAAACCTCCATCCATAGTTCAGCAGACACTCTATCTATCAGATCTAGTCCCTTAAATCTATTTCTAACTTCCACGGTATAATCATAAGGAATTTGATTTAAGTCATACCTGAATGGTCTAGTGGTTTTCCCTACTTTCTTTAAGTCTGAATTTGGCAATAAGGAGTTCATGATCTGAGCCACAGTCAGCTCCCGGTCTTGTTTTTGCAAGAAAAGTTATGACCAACCTAGACAGCGTATTAAAAAGCAGAGGCATTACTTTGCCAACAAAGGTCCATCTAGTCAAGGCTATGGTTTTTCCAGTGGTCATGTATGGATGTGAGAGTTGGATGGTAAAGAAAGCTGAGTACCGAAAAACTGATGCTTTTGAAATGTGGTGTTGGAGAAGACTCTTGAGAGTCCCTTGGACTGCAAGAAGATCCAACCAGTCCATTCTAAAGGGTATCAGTCCTGGGTGTTCATTGGAAAGGCTGATGCTAAAGCTGAAACTCCAATACTTTGGCCACCTCATGTGAAGAGTTGACTCATTGGAAAAGACTGTGATGCTGAGAGGGATTGGGGGCAGGAGGAGAAGGGGAAGACAGAGGATGAGATGGCTGGATGGCATCACTGACTCAATGGACATGAGTCTGAGTGAACTCCGGGTGTCGGTGATGGACAGGGAGCCCTCCTGGCATGCTGTGATTCATGGGGTCACAAGGAGTCTGACAGGACTGAGCAACTGAACTGAACAGAACTGAGGCGTGATTCTAGGAAGGTGCTTTGATGTGTTGTTTACTTTAATTATCACAAGAAACCAAAGAAATAGCTATCATACCATGATAGACATGTCATATGTGAGTAATCTGGTTTAGCCTCAGTATATGTGATGTAATTTGAAGAATATTTACAGGAATCAGAAAGCCCTTCTCTCAGTGTCCCTCTTGGAGAAGGCAATGGCACCCCACTCCAGCACTCTTGCCTGGAAAATACCATGGATGGAGGAGCCTAGTAGGCTGCAGTCCATGGGGTCATAAGAGTTGGACATGACTGAGTGACTTCACTTTCACTTTTCACTTTCATGCATTGGGGAAGGAAATGGCAACCCACTCCAGTGTTCTTGCCTGGAGAATCCCAGGGGCAGGGGAGCCTGGTGGGCTGCCGTCTATGGGGTCACACAGAGTCAGACACAACTGAATCAACTTAGCAGCAGCAGCAGCAGTGTCCCTCTAACCCTTACCTTCTCCCCTACCTACTACCCACAGGTTCAGTCCCTGAGTTGGGAAGAGCCCCTGGAGGAAGAAATGGCAACCCACTCCAGTATTCTTGCCTGGAAAATGCCATGGACAGAGGAGCCTGGCAGGCTGTGGTCCACAGGGTTGCAGGGTCAGCCTCGACTGAGCAACTGAGCACAGCACGCTTCTAAAGTTCCTGAGACTCAGAGTTTAGCTCCAGCTGGTTCTGGCAGTGTTCTGCTGTGTTGCCCACTCAGGACATACACATTAACCTAGGATGCTTGTAAAGATGCAAATTCTTGTGTTCTACTTGTGTTTTCAGATTGCTTGGAATTGGGATTGAAAAATTATATTTCCCATAATCATAAAGTGTTCTGTATTTTTCATAACATTTTATTCATGTATTTTAAAATAATAATGCATGACCAAAAAATATATATAATGAATCATTTTTATGTGATATAATTGTCTTAGAAATTTCAGTGGTTTTCTGTTAAAAAAATATAATAGTAACTGCAAGGCTATTTATTTTTATAAAACAATATATTGTGTTACAATTGTATATTTTAATAGGAAGCAAAAAATGTTTTATACTTGTTATAGGCTTTGGGAATAGGAAATATTAAAATGTGGGAACATTGACATGGGATAAATATCATATAAATGTCATTAAAAATGAAAAGATATTACCACAAATATTAAATGTTTAAAACTATCACTTAATATGAAGTGTTAAAACATTCAAAGCATTAACTACCTTGTCTGATAGTCTTTATGTTTGTTTTCTAGGAGATATTCTGGGTGTAAAGAAATTTCAAAGTTTCTTTCATTTTTGGTTGAATTGTTAAGAAAGTATCCAAAGTCTTCTACAAGTTGGGAAAGAGGGTACATATGCCTCATAAGTTATTTTTCTCTTTTACCTGGAAAATGCTTTGTCTGCTTGCCCTGATTTTATTTGTTTCTTTCTGAATGAAATCAGTATTGCTTTCATTAATCTATATTCACCTATGACAAGTATTGAAAGACCGGAAAATGCCAGGGATGACAGAATACCTGGATCTCCTATTAAGATTAATAGCAGTACAGTGAATCACACATCATAAATAACTAATTTTGATTCCCAAACTTACTATTTTGAGACACCAAAGAATTTGTTCAAGACATCTTATGTTAAACATATTAATATTTATTTTAGTTGTAAGAATGACTCACTCTTAGAAGCAGACAAGATCATGAATAGACACTCAAAATATGGCAAGAGCTCATAGCAAGACTGGCTGATGGGATCCTGACCACTGGGCTGGTTCTCTCTCACCTGTTCCGGTATTTAGTTGACCTTGACTTTGCACTCTAAATGTCCATGCTCTTGCTTGACTTGAGTCAGTGAATATTTCGAATCAGGATAGATTCTAAGTCCACTGTTGAATACTTGCAGGCAAATTAAAATACCTTTTGCTGTGTTCTTGATTGTCGAAAGAGTATGCTTTATATTGGGGGAAAGACAGTGCACATTGCCTGAGAAACATCAAGGAGAAAGTCTCACATGGAAACACCGTGCCTCACATCTGAGATTTCAATAGACTGCAGACCTGACAGTAGTCAGCATTTTTAAACAAACATCTCAGGTGATTCTTAGATCACAAAGCTTAAGAACTGCTGGTCTGCCTTTTCATTAAAATATATCTAAGTAGTATAGTATAATAAATTATTATCAGTTCCTATCACCTTAGAATATACAGTTGACCCTTGCACAATGTCATTTATAGGAGCGCCAAATATCCTGCCCAGTTGAAAATCTATGTATGATTTTACAGTGAGCCCTTCATATCCAAGGTTCTACATCCAAGGATTCAACCAACTGTGGATTTACCCAACCATGGTTTCAATCATTTGTGGATTATATAGTACTGTTCAGTTCAGTTCATTCACTCAGTGGTGTCCAACTCTTTGCGACCCCATGAACCGCAGCATGCCAGGCCTCCCTGTCCATCATCAATTCCCGGAGTCCACCCAGACTCATGTCCTTTGAGTCAGTGATGCCATCCAACCATCAAATCCTCTGTCGTCCCCTTCTCCTCCTGCCCTCAATCTTTCCCAGCATCAGGGTCTTTTCAAATGAGTCAGCTCTTTGCATCAGGTGGCCAAAGTATTGGAGTTTCAGCTTCAACATCAGTCCAATGAACACCCAGGACTGATCTCCTTTAGGAGGGACTGGTTGGATCTCCTTGCAGTCCAAGGGACTCTCAAGAGTCTTCTCCAACACCACAGTTCAAAAACATCAATTCTTTGGTGTGCAGCTTTCTTTATATTCCAACTATCTCATCCACATAGACCCCATGGACTATACAGTCCGTGGAATTCTCCAGGCCAGAACACTGGAGTGGGTAGCCTTTCTCTTTTCCAGGAGATCTTCCCAAGCCAAGGATCTAACCCAGGTGTCCCGCATTACAGGCAGATTCTTTACCAGCTGAGCCACAAGGGAAGCATGGTTATTAGCACTTTTGGTCAACTATTTATAGCTTTCTACCTTCTAGGAAATACATTAGATTTCATTTCCTGGCTCTCTCTTAGTTGAGTGGTAATTGGTCAGGATCCTGGAAGAAAAAAAGTGAGCACAGGAAAATAGCATAGTTGGGAAGTTTTTAATTAAAAAAATATATATAGGTTGTGACCGAGTTTACAGAAGCCAATAAATGACAATGCAGAACCCTAATATGAGCAACAGGAGAGAACTGTTATTCCCAGGCATGAAGAGAGGGATGGGTTTTGCTACTGAACTCAGGTTTTGCTGCTCATTGCTCAGATCTACAATATTGACAGACAGGTGTTGGGTAAAGGAAAGATAACTTTACTGAGGAAGCTGGCAACCCTGGGAAGAAGGTGGGCTCATAGCCAAAGCCATCTCCCCACCAAACTTTTAAAGGAAATTTTTAGGGGTGACGTGCAGAATAGCTCAGTTGGCTCCGACAACCATCTTGAAATTGCTTATGCGGTAGTCTGATCTTGGTTGTTTTAAGTATAGCTCATTTCAGTCCCAGGGTCAGTTTGTTCCCATTGCCTTAAGGCCAGTTCTTGGAACTGAATAAGAAGGAGCACCTTATGTCCTGACCACAGTCTAGTCATTATGTAGTTAGCTTCTTTTGCCTGGTGGGAATTTCACTATCTGTAAAACAGCTAACAGAATATGGATATTATCTAAAGTCCTTAAGGAGGAACTAAAGATCCTTGACTTTGTTTAATAGATAAACTATTATTAACTTAATTGACTCCTTCCTTTGCTTCTGCATTTTTTCTCTTCTCATTAAATCTATTTTTGGCTAAAGCTTTCCTATAGACAAGAGGCAGGCCAAGGACATGAAGAGTGTCTGTCTTGCTCTGTTACTTGCTCAGAACCCACAGAGAGGACTTCCTGACTGGAAATAGGGCCTTTGGTAGAAGAGCACAGTCTACCCACAGTCACTTTGAATGGAGGGACTTGGGGGAAAAAACAATTCCACCCATTGTCCTGCAACTCAGTCAACTGCTGGTACTTCCCAGTGGCTAAACCCAGCTGGAAGACCTAGGAAAACAAAGCAGCTTTTCAGGCACAGAGCAGTGTAGAGTACCTCTGGAGAAGTAAATTAAGATATTTAGCACAACCGTAGCAGAGTGGCTGGTTTTCCACGATGACAAAAGTACATATATATCACTTTCTTGGCAGTATATATAATTGTTGGTGCAAGATCACTCAGAGTTCAAAAATATTCAAGATTGTTGCTCCTCTGTCAGTCTGGGTGGTAAAGAAAATCAGAACAGAGCTTCTAGTAACTCTTCACAGGCATTTAATATGAGTAAGAAATGAGTCATTGTGGTCTGAAGCCACTAAATTGTTTTTTGATTGTTTTTATGACAACATAACCTTTATTACTCGGAGAAGGCGATGGCACCCCACTCCAGTACTCTTGCTTGGAAAATCCCATGGACAGAGGAACCTGGTAGGCTGCAGTCCATGGGGTCGCGAAGAGTCGGACACGACTGAGCGACTTCCCTTTCACTTTTCACTTTCATGCATTGGAGAAGGAAATGGCAACCCACTCCAGTGTTCTTGTCTGGAGAATCCCAGGGACGGGGGAGCCTGGTGGGCTGCCGTCTATGGGGTCACACAGAGTCAGACATGATTGAAGTGATGCAGCAGCAGCAGCAGCAGCAGCAGCAGCAGCAGCAGCAACCTTTATTACTAATACAGATGTTATTACTTATAAATTGGCATGTTGTTGTAACCAAATAAACTAAACTAACTGAGACATATATCTAAGACATATAGTGGAAAGAATAAGAACTGGTATTTGAAGTTGAAAGAATGGTCACCATTATTTGGAGATGAAATATATGGTAAAGCTGTAATGGACATTCACCTGATAAGCAGATTTGCCAAATGAACTTGTAACTGTAGGGAAAGAAATTGTAAAATAGGAAAGTGAAAACATGTGTGGGGTTACTATTGATGTTTGACAGGGAGGGATGGAGAGAGAGAGAAAGAGAGAGAGCACAGGGAGTGGAGAAAGAGGAGAGAGAGAGAGAGCATAATAAAAGGAGAGGGAGAAGGTCAAAGAGGAGAAAAAAATCTTACAAAAAAGAATTCCACTGGCTATCAGCCATCTTGCAAGCAGGAATTAATAAGAATAGTTTAGATTTTAGCTAGAGGGCCTTGTAAGATGCATCTGATTCTCATTCAAAATTGGCAAAAGGTAAAACAGAGAAATTTTTTGACCAAAAAAGACCAATTAGAATTTATTCTTGTGGCATGTTTCAAACTTAAGGTATGTTGCTCCAGTTGCAAAATTTCTGAATGGATTAAAGAATCTCAAAGCAAAGTTCGTTGTATTCAGAAAGACTAGTCATTTGAACAAAATGGCTGAGAGGAAAGAGACAAAACACATGACTCTGCAACCAAAATCAGAAAAGATCAAATGTTTATAAAAAGGTAGGAGGGAAAAGATAGAGGGTGGCAGGTGATAAAATAACAGAAAAATAATAAATCTAAAAAAGCATGACTAGAAAATAGCTGTGCATGTGAAGCTGATTTAAATAGGCTGAAACTACAAAGTATAAAGTGTTTTTTTTAGGTAATATGTAAATTTTTCCTTGTTTATGTAATTTTATTTATTTTAAATCATACTATGATTATTTGATTTATGAATATGTTAGTATGAAAATGATTAGGTTACTAAGCAGCCTTTATTCATTTCTGTTTTTTATATTTAGAAGATTGTTTTTGGGTTTTGTTTTGTTCATTTAAAAAATATTTTTAATTGAGGCATAATTTCTTTACAGTATTGTGTTGGTTTCTGCCATATATTAACATGAATCAGCCATAAGTATACCTATGTCCCCTCCCTCTTGAAACTCCTTTCCACCTCCCACCCCATCCCACCCCTCTAGGTTGTCACAGAGCTCCAGATTTGAGCCCCCTCAAATCTAAATTTCCATTGGCTATCAGATTTTACATACGTAATGTATATGTTTCAATGCTACTCTCTCAATTCGTCCCACCCTCTTCTTCCTCTCACAGTATCCACAGGTCTGTTGTCTATGCCTGCGTCTCCATTGCTGTCACGCAGAAAGGTTAATCAGTACCACCTTTCTAGATTCCATACATATGCATTAATATATGATATTTGTTTTTCTCCTTCTGACTTAGTTCACTCTGTAATAGGCTAATAGTTCCTCATTTGAACTGACTCAAATGCATTCCTTTTTATGGCTAATTCAACATATAAAGAGAGTGAAAGTCACTCAGTCGTGTCCAACTCTTGGAGACCCCATGGACTGTATAGTCCATGGAATTCTCTAGGCCAGAATACTGGAGTGAGTAGCCTTTCCCTTCTCCAGGGGATCTTCGCAACCCAAGGATCGAACCCAAGTCTCCCACATTGCAGGTAGATTCTCTACCAGCTGAGCCACAAGGGAATCCCAAGAATACTGGAGTGGGTAGCCCATCCTTTCTCCAGCAGATCTTCCTGACCCAGGAGATGAAGCAGGGTCTCCTGCATTGGATTCTTTACCAACTGAGCTATCAGGGAAGCCCCTCAAAATATAAGGGATACCATATAATATTTCTTTTTCTGTCTGACATTCTTACTTCAGTATGACTCTCTTAGGTCCATCCATGTTGCTGCAAATGATATTATTTCATTCTTTCTAATGGCTGAATAATATTTTATTATGTACATGTACCACAGCTTCTTTATCCATTCATCTGTCCATGGACATCTGAGTTGCTTCCATGTCCTGGATATTGTAAACAGTGCTGTGATGAACATTGGGGTACACATGTATTTTTCAATTATGGTTTCCTCAGGGTATATGCCAGTAGTGGGATTGTTGGGTCACATGGTAGTTTTATTTCTAATTTTTTAAGGAATCTCTATACTATTCTCCATAGTGGCTATATCAATTTGCATTCTCACCAGCAGTACAGGAGGGTTCCTTTTTCTCCAAATCCTCTCCAGCATTTATTGTTTGTAGATTTTTTGATGATGCCCATTCTGGCCAGTATGAGGTGATACCTCATTGCAGTTTTCATTTGCATTTCTCTAATAATGGCAGTGTTGAGCATCTTTTATGTGTTTATTAGACATCTGTATGTATTTTTTGGAGGAATGTCTGCTTAGATCTTTTGCCCATTCTTTGATTGAGTTATTTGTTCTTTTGGTCTTGAGCTGAATGAGCTGTTTGTATATTTTGGAGATTAATTCTTTATCAGTTGTCTCATTTGCTCTTGTTTTCTCCCACTCTGAGGGCTGTCTTTTCACCTTGTTTATAGTTTCCTTCTCTGTGCAAAAGCTTTTAAGTTTAATTAGGTTTTAAACAGAGTTGTATTTCCAAGTAAACCATAAGCTTTGACTAAAAATTCTGTGACTTAAGAATGTGATTGAAATTATTCACTTCCTGTCCTACCACTGAATATTGGCTGTGATGTTTGCAGAAAACCTTTTAGTCCATTGGTCTTCAGATCAAGAGGAACTAGACACACACCTGATATAGTAAGCACTACACATAATCCTCTAGCAAAGAGGCTCATAAACCACACTCTGAGATGTTGGGTTTGAGCTTGATGCCAAGCCTGGATGGGGTCTTGGCTTCAATTCCCTGGGGAAGAAAGTATCTCTTTTCTGAAGGAGGGAGAAGAGATACTGGACAGAGTGCATCGTGTGTATATACTCATTTGCTCAGTCCTGCCTGACTCTTTATGACCCCATGGACTGTAGCCCATCAGGCTCCTCTGTCCATAGGATTCTCCAGGCAAGAATACTGGAGTGGGTTGTCTTTCCCTCCTCCAAATGACCTTCACGACCCAGGGATCAAACCTGTGTCTCCTATGCCTTCTTGCTTTGGCAGATGGATTTTTACCACTGAGCCACCTGGGAAGCGCTGGAGGAATGCATATTGAACTATAATATCCATAGTGTTATTCAGAAAACTTATCTCTTTATCATCCTTTTAGGCATTCAATAACTTTTCAGCACTGGAAATCCTGACTCTGTATTTGGTGGATCCTTATGGCTAATTCTGGCTAGTGAGCTGTGGGAGAGAAATGAGGCATGAGCATTCCTGGCTGGCACATTTGATTACGGACACAAGATCCTCCACAGCTCTTCACCTCTGGCACTGGGACAAGCAATGTTCCAGAATGGGGCCCTTCAGCCTAGTTCCAGAAAAAGGACAATCCCTAACAAAGAACCATGTTGATTCACAAAAAAGATTTAAATAAGTGAGAAATTATCTTATATTTCATTTCTCTGAGATTTGAGAAATGGCCTCTCCCTGGAGCATAACTTAGTTTTTTCCAAGTGATAAAAAAAAAAAAAAGGTACTGATTATTATGGAGAAGCAGGATTGTAGTAGAATATCCTTTCTGAAAAACTTGCTTTTCATTACCATATATTTAAGGTTGAACAAGAAATTTACAGACTATGACTCTTTATTGGGCTTTCCTAGTGGCTCAGATGGTAAAGAATCCGCTTGCAATGCGGGAGACCCAGGTTCGATCCCTGTGTGGGGAAGATCCCCTGGAGAAGAGAATGACTATCCACTCTAGTATTCTTTCCTGGAGAATTTCGTGGAGAGGAGCCTGGCTGGCTACGGTCCATGGATTTGTAAAGAGTTGAACACGACAGAGAGACTAACACATGCCATGACTCTTAATAGATTATGTAAATTTCTTTTCAGACTATGACTCAATACTGTTTAAACCCTAGTGAGTGTGTGGTCGAGGAGGTTATATAATTATGTAAATAAAATTGTTGGACAGAGGAGCCTGGCAGGCTACAGTCTATGGGGTCAAAAAAGAGTTGGACATGATTTACTGACTTAACAGCAATGACATGGATTTGTCAGTTTCTGTTATGTAAGCAGTATAAGAAGCTAAATAATTAAAAGCATTTTTGCGATAAAAGAATAAATAGAATTGACACTATAGAATGTTTAGAGATGAAAGTGGTTTTTACATTTTACTTTGATGTTTTGAATGACTATATCACTACATGAAAAATAGTTGATTTGGATCTGAAATTTCTTTTAAAGGTTCTCCCCATTTCAAGATATACTACAATCAACCTAGATATCTGAATGGACATCAATACTGAATGAATATGACTTGGGCTATTTGCTGATTTTTTTCTTGTAGTATCTCTAGCCAAGGTATGTTGTTACACACAGAGACAAAATAAAAGGATGTCTCAAGGTTAAAGCATTCATCTTCCACAGCTAGAGTACTGATGAAGTAAATTTCTATCTGAAATAAATGCTTTTTGAAAGCTTTACTGTTGCTTCATCTCTATTCATGAGAGCTTGAAGAGACAAATTCTGCAAACAAGATAACTTTCTTTATGTCAGCTTCTTTAAGGCTCAAGGACTTGTTGAAATGCAGGACAGAATAAAGACCATTTCAACTATACTGTCTGCAGGTGGAAATTGGGGAGGAAAAAGGGTTTTATTCCCCCCATGAACTGTCACAGAATGAAATGAAGCTTGCTAAAAACATACTGCCTATGAGTACTATAAAGAAAAATACAGAAAAGAAAAAAGAATATTTCCATTTTTTCAGACTTGATCATTGTAATTCTTCTATAAAAGCTATTACACTAAGATTCCTGCAGAAATAGTATAATTGGCCAATATACCTGAGGTGTAGGTGGCATAATTTATAGCAATGATTGTGCTTAGTGCTGTGAAATAATTTAGTTGTTGCTTTTCTTTTCTTCTTTCAATATGCCTTGGCTGAACAATCTCTTCTTAAGCTGTGCAACCAGAGGAAATGAGTATATGGCTGGCAATTTGGAAATAAAATTTGTAAGAGACAGACGTTGATATATTTACACATTTGTTTCTATCAGTGTTTCCTGGGATAACAATTAAAGGTAATAGAAGTTTTAATATTGTTTGATAGACAGTGGCCTGTTTGGAATAGTAACTATAGTTAAAACATTGCAAATAATTACTTAGGAACATTAAATATTTATGAGGTATTATTATTTTGGATTTCTAATAGATACCATAAAGTAAAAGGACTTTTATGCCAACAATACTAATGATTTCATAATTTCACTGAGTAAAGTAATATTAATTTGAAATAGGGGGCTTCCCTGTCGTCCAGTGGCTAAGACTCCACACTCCTAATGCAGGAGGCCCAGGTTCCAGCCTTGGTCAGGGAACTTGATCCCACATGCCACAACTAAGAGTTCGCATGCCACAACTAAAGATCCTGTGGGCCACAAACAAGACCTGGCACATACAAATAAATAATTAAAATAAATAAATAAGCAAAATAAAATGAAATAGGCCTAAAAAGTTAAATATATTTATATATTGTACTGGAAAATGCCTATAATATAATCTTAAGTAAAATTTTTTTCTAAAGTTCAGATTAATGGATTGTGGTGTGATCCATTTATTGTAAAATGATGTCACATATATTTGTATGTGTGGGCTTCCTAGGTTTTTTATGTCTGTGTGTGGGCTTCCTAGATGGTGCAGTGGTAAAGAATCCATCTGCCAATGCAGGAGACACAAAAGATGCAGGCTTGATCCCTGGGTTGGGAAGATGCCCTGAAGAAGGGAATGGCTTCTCACACTAATATACTTGCCTGGAAAATTACATGGACAGAGAAGCCTGGTGAGCTATAGTCCTCGGGGTTGCAGAGTTGGACCCAGTTGAGCACACATGCACACATATATATTAACATGTATATGTATAACTGTACTTATCTATATAACTATATATAGCACATGTTTACACGTACAGGGATCAAAGTAGTGGGTATTCAGGTATCTATGAACAGATCCTTAACCATTTTTAAATTTCTCTCTATGGCTTTATTTGTTACTAAAAGCATGTATCATCTTTGTGATTTTTAAAAAATGAGGAAAATATAAACTATAAAGGAGAGAATAAGTGGAAATATCAAGTCTCCCCTACAATGTTTGTGTTAGATAAGGTGTGCCTGCTTCCTTTTTGTTCTTACTAGGTATAATTAAAATCACTACCTATATCAAACCAAGTGTAATTTTGTGAATTATAGTTTTTAATTCATTTTCATTAAAACTGAATTTATTAAACCTCACGCATGATTTTTTTACACTTTAAATCATTTAATATTTAAAATAACTTTAAACATGTCCAGTTATACAGAGAATATATTATCTTTGGCCCCTTAAGCTTGGCTAAATTTTTAAAATTTAACTTAGCCTCTCTGTAAAGCATGAACAGTTTTCATTTTTGCCCTTTAGAAGAGCAATTTGTGTTATGAATATTTTGAAAGTGGTTCAGCTGTTTAAATAACAATAATGGATTTTCCTCAGCAATGTTGCTTTTTGGAATTTAATCATGCTCTCAGGCACACTTAATTTGTGGATTAGAGCTTTTTGAACAACACAATCACCGACACAATTACAGAGTGTTGTAGAAATTATTTGCAAGGCAAAGGACAAGAAGGGCAGCACAAATGTTCCAGGCAGTATCAGTGAAACAGATGTGCAGGATATGTGATCAGTAGCCAGCAGATTCTTTATAAATGTGTTTATGTATTTTTGAATTCATTTATTTGAAAACTGCTTGTTGAATACCTACTATGTTTCATGCATTGTACTTGATTTTGACTATATATGGGTGAGGCAATGCGGATATGACCTCGCCTCATGGGCCTTTCAAGAATGAATCAAATATAGTAGCTTTCCCATGTGACCTCTCTTTCACTGACACCTCTCACTCCCTGATGCTCTCCATTGCTCTATAAATCCTGCTGACTGAGGCACCAGCCATGCTGAACCCTGGCAAGGAATAGTCTGCACACTAATGTGCTCACTTCTTTTTTGTTGTCACCCATTCAGCTGTGCCGTTATTAACATCAGTTGAGTTTGTTCTTAAACTTGATTATTTCAGTTGTACTTATGATTTTAATTAGGAAATTCAATTAACTATAGCTTGAATAAACATAATATGAATTCAAATAGAAAACTGTCTCTTCATTCTAATTTCTGCTATCATGCCACCCAAGCTTCTGCCAATACATTTCCACAGTTCCAAGTTTAGAGACTGTGTTTGTCTTCTAAAACCCATCATCTTTTCCTTGGGCAAGATCTCTGCTAACAGCAGTGTTTCTCATCACTCCAGCTCCTGCTGGAGAGTCAGTGATTCCAACTTATAAAATGTGACCCTGGTCTCTGGGATCAGGCTAAACTATATCCTCTAGCCCATGAATGATAATACTTCCTGCTATGGCTTATTTCTGGGCTAATAATCCCATAGGTCCTTACATCAACTACACATCTAGTTTTCTGTATTAAAATATCTATGTTCTAAATACTTTAAAATATTAAAAATAATATTTTTCTTAATAGACCCTGACAAATACAAAGATTAACCACAAATGCTATCAAATTTATGCATATTCACTGACTTCATCTTCTGCAGCCTAGGTTGCTCTACTTTCAGATTATAACCCACTGATGGCAATAGGGGTGGGGCAATAAGTACATTAATACTGAAAAATAAGGATTACACTCAATTTAGAGATTCCACATTAATGGGAATACTACCCAGAGGGAGGGCCATGGATCCTTAGGTTAGTATTCCCAGCAGTCCTCATTGATCTATTGAATCACCAAGCACATTTGTTCATGGAACTGTAGAAACTGACAGAGAAGTTATTGTATATTGATAGATGTTGTCTGGGTCTCTTGATTATGCAAAATGTGAGTAAGGTATTTAATGTATTATATTTGTCTTCAATAGGTATGTTCTATTTCATCCATTTCATGAACAATATGATAGGCAAAAAGATATGACACTGAAAGATGAACTCCCCAGGTCAGTAAGTGCCCAATATGCCACTGAAGAAGAATAGAGAAATAACACCAGAAAGAATGAAGAAGACAGAGCCAAAGCAAAAACTATGTCCAGCTGTGATTCTGACTGGTGACGGAAGTAAAGTTGGATGCTGTAAAAAATAATATCTCATAGGAACCTGGAATGTTAAGTCCATGAATCAAGGCAAATTGGAAATGGACAAACAGGAGACGGCAAGAGTGACATAGACACTTCAGGAATCAGTGAACTAAAATGGGCTGGAATGGGTGAATTTAACTCAGATGGCTATTGTATTTACTACTGTGGCAACAATCCCTTAGAAGAAATGGAGTAGCCCCTTTAGTCAACAAAAGAGTCCAAAATGCAGTACTTGGATGCAGTCTCAAAAATGACAGAATGATCTCTGTTCATGTCCAAGGCAAACCATTCAATATCACAGTAATCCAAGTCTATGCCCCAACCAGTAGTGCTAAAGAAGCTGAAGTAGAATGGTTCTATGATGACATACAAGACCTTCTAGAACTAACACCCAAAAAAGATGTCCTTTTCATTATAGGAGACAGAAATGCAAAAGTAGGAAGTCAAAAAACACCTGGAGTAACAGGCAAATTTGGCCTTGGAGTACAAAGGCTTACAGAGTTTTTCCAAGAGAATGCACTCATCATAGCAAACACCATTCTAACTCTACATATGGACATCACCAGATGGTCAATACCGAATCAGATTGATTTTATTCTTTGCAGCCAAAGATGGGAAAACTCCATACAGTCAGCAAAAATAAGACTGCGAGCTGACTGTGGCTCAGATCATGAACTCCTTATTGCCAAATTCAGATATAAATTGAAGAAAGTAGGGAAAACCACTATACCATTCAGGTATGACCTAAATCAGATTCCTTAGATTATACAGTGGAAGTGAGAAATAGATTCAAAGGATTAAATCTAATAGACAGAGTGCCTAAAGAGATGTGGATGGAGGTCCATGACATTGTACAGTAGGCAGTGATCAAGACCATCTCCAAGAAAAAGCAATGCAAAATGAAAAATGGTTGTCTGAGGAGGCCTTACAAATAACTGAGAAAGAAAGAGAAGTGAAAGGCAAAGAAGAAAAAGAAAAGTTATACCCATTTCAATGCAGAGTTCCAAGGAATATCAAGGAGAGATAAGAAAGCCTTCCTCGGTGATCAACACCAAGAAATAGAGGAAAACAATAGAATGGGAAAGACTAGAGATCTCTTCAAGAAAATTTGAGATACTAAGGGAACATTTCATGCAAAGATGGGCACAATAAAGGACAGAAATGGTATGGACCTAACAAAAGAAAATTTTAAGAAGAAGTGGCAAAATACATGGAAGAACTATACAAAAAAGATCTTCATGACCCAGATAACCATGATGTGTGATCACTCACCTGGAGCCAGACACCCTGGAATGTGAAGTCAAGTGGGCCTTAGGAAGCATCCCTATGAACAAAGCTAGTGGAGGTGATGGAATTCCAGTTGAGCTATTTCAAATTCTGAAAGATGATGTTGTGAAAGTGCTGCACTCAGTATGACAGCAAATTCGGAAAACTCAGTAGTGGCCACAGGACTGGAAAAAGTCAGTTTTTATTCCAATCCCAAAGAAAGGCATTGCCAAAGAATGCTCAAACTACCGCACAATTGCACTCACCTTGCACATACTATAGTAGATCCTGCTATAGTTTGTATGTTTTTATTTCAAGCAGAGATGCAAGCTGTATTTTCATGATGTCAGAATTATAAACTATACACTCATTCAAGCAATGTATTTGGTACAAAATAATAATGAATTGTGTAGACTATAAGAAGGTGATAAGTATATAGCATTTTCATTCCAATTCCAAAGAAAGGCCATGTCAAACAATGTTCAAACTATCACACAATTGCACTCAACTCACAAGCTAGCAAAGTAATGCCCAAAATTCTTCAAGCCAGGCTTGAACAGTATGTGAACTGTGAATATCCAGAAGTTCAAGCTGAATTTAGAAAAGGTAGAAAAACCAGCTATCAAATTGCCAACATCTGTTTGATCATTGAAAAAGCAAGAGAGCTCCAGAAAACATCTATTTCTACTTTACTGACTATGCCAAAGCCTTTGGCTGTGTGGATCACAACAAACTGTGGAAAATTCGTAAAGAGATGGGAATACCGGACCACCTGACCTAATTCCTGAGAAATCTGTATGCAGGTCAAGGAGTAACAGTTAGAACTGGACATGGAAAAAGAGATTGGCTCCAAATCAGGAAAGGAGTACTTTAAGGCTGTGTATTGTTACCCTGCTTATTTAACTTATTTGCAGAGTACATCATATGAAATGCTGGTCTGGATGAAGCACAAGCTGGAATCAAGATTTCCAGGAGAAATATCAATAATCTCAGATAAGCAAATGTCACCACCCTTACGCCAGAAAGTGAAGAAGAACTAAAGAGCCTCTTGTTGAAAGTGAAAGAGGAGAGTGAAAAAGTTGGCTTAAAACTCAACATTCAGAAAACTAAGATCATGGCATCTGGTCCCATCACTCCATGGCAAAAAGATGGGGAAACAATGGGAACAGTGAGAGACTTTATTTTGGGGTGCTCCAAAATCAGTGCAGCCATGAAATTAAAAGATGCTTGCTCCTTGGAAGAAAAGCTATGACCAACCTAGACAGCATATTAAATAGCAGAGACATTACTTTGCCAACAAAGGTCCATCTAGTCAAGGCTATGGTTTTTCCAGTGGTCATGTATGGATGTGAGAGTTGGACTGTGAAGAAAGCTGAGTACCGAAAAACTGATGCTTTTTGATCTGTGGTGTTGGAGAAGACTCTTGAGAGTCCCTAAGAGACTCTCCCTAAGAGAGCAGGGAGATCCAATTAGTCCATCCTAAAGGAGAGTCAGTCCTGAATACTCATTAGAAGGACTGATGCTGAAGCTGAAACTCCAATACTTTGGCCACCTGATGCAAAGTACTGACTCATTTGAAAAGACCCTGATGCTGGGAAAGATTGAAGGCAGGAGAAGGGAACCAGAGGATGAGATGTTGGATGGCATCACCGACTCAATGGACCTGAGTTTGAGCAAACCTGGGAGATGATGAAGGACAGGGAATCTGGTGTTCTACAGTCCATGGGTCGCAAAGAGTCAGACATGACTGAGCAACTGAACAACTACAAGGATAAACATGCTCAATCTGTTGGAAGTAGGGAGAAGGATGTTAAAAACATGTAGTCAAGGCATCTTGACTTCATCTACCACAATACAATGGGCTGTTGAACAAAGCCGTGACTTGGGGCACGGAGCACAGCAGGTCTGTAATAGCTTCACAATTGGCTCTTCTTCTCTGAACCCATGCAGTTCAAACTCATGCTGATCAAGGGCTGACTTTATCATAATCAATGAGAAAGGAAACAGCCAGACAATATTTGATTGGTACTAATACCATCCTCATGGCTCTGAATATTAGAGGCATGTAGAGGTATTAAAAACTATTATATTGCTAGTCTTTGCAAATCTCTTTTATTGTGTTCTTACCACGAAAAAAATGATAAATGGATTTAATTTAACATTATGGAAAAGCAGCTTTAGCTTAAAATATTTTTCATTTTGAAGCTATATTTGACCATTAAATGCATACAAATAGAAAGAAAAAAAACATCTGTAACACCATACCTAAACACAACCATTGTTAATAATTTAAAGTTTTATCTATAAATAGTTCTAATCTTTTAAATATGTAATGCAGATATCCTTGAATTTGTAACCACAGAGGAGGTTACAACTTTTTTCTTTCTTTAAACTTTTCATTGATATATAGAGAGGAAAGGTGAAAGCTAGTGTCCAAGTCAAAGAGCTTTCACAACTTGAATACAGTCATAACCATTATCCTATCAAACAATAGGATATCACTAGAACCCCTGAAGCCCCTCTTATTTCAGTGCCTGCACCCCCTTTTCCTGCAAGGGGAAACACTATTGTAATTTCTACAGCCGAGGTTGTTGTGGCCTGTTATTATTTATGCACATGGAATCACATGGAATGTATTCTTGTATTTGACCACTTGCACCCAGCATTGTATTTGCTTGGTTTATTTATATTTTGCAAGTAATTGCATATTGTTCATTCTAATTGCTGCATTCATTTGTGTGAATATACACTATTTATCTATTCTATTGTTAATAGAGATTTGCAGATTTGGGCTATTTATTTCACATATGCTTTTATGAAAATTTCAGTACAACTCTGTTAGTGAATACATGCATACATTTGAATACTGCCAAACATTTCCCCAAAGTTGCATACCAATTTACACCTGCAACAGCAGCAAAGGAGCATTTTGGTTTTGACATTCTGTCAACATTTGTTTTTTCCTGTTTTGTTCCATTTTAGCCATTTGGGTGGGTGTATACTGGTATCATGGGAAATAGATGGGGAAACAGTGGAAACAGTGGCAGACTTTATTTTTGGGGGCTCCAAAATCACTGCAGATGGTGATGGCAGCCATGAAATTAAAAAAACGCTTACTCTTTGGAAGGAAAGTTATGACCAACTTAGATAGCATACTAAAAAGCAGAGATATTACTTTGCCAACAAAGGTCCGTCTAGTCAAGGCTATGGTTTTTCCAGTAGTCATGTGTGGATGTGAGTTGGACTGTGAAGAAAGCTGAGCATCGAAGAATTGATGCTTTTGAACTGTGGTGTTGGAGAAGACTCTTGAGAGTCCCTTGGACTGCAAGGAGATCCAATCAGTCCATCCTAAAGGAGATCAGTCCTGGGTGTTCATTGGAAGGACTGATGCTGAAGCTGAAACTCCAACACTTTGGCCACCTCATGTGAAGAGTTGACTCATTGGAAAAGACCCTGATTCTGGGAATGATTGAGGGCAGGAGGAGAAGGGGATGATAAAGGATGAGATGGCTGGATGGCATCAACGACTCGATGCACATGAGTTTGGGTGAACTCAAACTCCCAGTGTCTATCACCGGGAGTTGGTGATGGACAGAGAGGCCTGGCGTGCTGCAATTCATGGGGTCGCAAAGAACTGGACATGACTTATTAACTGAACTGAACTGATACTGGTACCACATTGTGGTTTAAATTTGCACTTTGATTGCTAAAAGAGGAAAACATATCACTGTTTCATAATTTACATTGGTTGGCCATTTGGATATCTTTTTTTGTGAACAGCCAGGGTTCCCAGTGGCTCAGCAATAAAGAATCCACCTGCAATACAGGAGACATCAGTTAGATCCCTGGGTCAGGGAAGATCCCTTGGAGAAGGAAATACAGCCCATCTCCAGTACTCTTGCCTGGAAAATCCGATGGACGGAGGAGCCTGGTGGGCTGCAGTCCATGGGGTCACTAAGAGTCAGACACAACTGAGCGACTTCACTTTCACTTTTCACTTTCATGCATTGGAGAAGGAAACTGCAACCCACTCCAGTGTTCTTGTCTGGAGAATCCCAGGGACAGAGAAGCCTGGTGGGCTGCCGTCTCTGGGGTCGCACAAAGTCGGACACGACTGAAGCGACTTAGCAGCAGCAGCAGCAGGATTCTTGCCTGGAGAATCCTATGAACTGTGAACCTGGCTAACTGCAATCCATGGGTTGCAAGAGTTGGACATGGTTTAGTGTTAAACCACCACCACTGTGAATGGCTATTCAAACCTCTTGCCCATGTTAATCAAACTTATCTTTCCTTTTCTTGTTGATTCATAGAGCCCCTTACATATTTTTGAAACTAGTTATTAATTAGATTGATGTCTAATCCTAATGTGAATATTGTCTTTTTATTCTCTTAGTAATGACTTTTAATGAACACATCTTAATTTTAATATATTTCAGTTATCAATATATTCTTAATAGTGATATTTGGATCTACCTCAAGGTCATAAAGATGTTTAAGTTACATTTATGCTAAATACTTAAGGAATTTTCTTTTTACATCTATATTCATAGTCCTTCTGAAACTGATTTTTGTGAATGATGTGATATTTTTTGCACTGTGTGATGCAGGACTCAACAAACTCCATGCAAAAATCTAGCTGTACTTTTGAAAAATGAGAGGATTAGTGAATAAACTGCTGTCTGCATAGACTGAAGTTTGTCCCAAGAGCAAAATTAATGTTAATTATCTGCCTTTTCTCCCATCCATTCTATATGCCTTTCACCTCTCCCAGCACTTCACATGTAGAGGTTGCCTTCATCATTCAGAGTTCTGAGCTCTGGTTTTCTTGCTTTTGTCAGGTCACAAGTGACACCTGGTCCTTTTCCTATTATCAGTGGACATGAGGACGTTCAGACAAGTACAATATGCCTTATAGTTCCATATACAGGGTGGCTCAGTGGTAAAGAATTTGCCTGCCAATGCAGGAGATGTGGGTTCAGTCCCTGGGTCAGGAAGATCCCCTGGAGAAGGAAATGACAACCCACTCCAGTATTCTTGCCTGGGAAATCTCATGGACAGAGGAGCCTGGTGGACTACAAAAGAATAGCAACCACCAGGTCACAAAAGAGTTGGACACAACTGAGCAACAAAACAACAGCTACTGCTGCTGCTGCTGCTGCGGCTGCTAAGTTGCTTCAGTCGTGTCCAACTCTGTGCAGCCCCATAGACAGCAGCCCACCAGGCTCCGCCATCCCTGGGATTCTCCAGGCAAGAACACTGGAGTGGGTTGCAGTTTCCTTCTCCAATGCATGAAAGTGAAAAGTGAAAGTGAAGTTGCTCAGTCGTGTCCGACTCTCTGCGACTCCATGGACTGCAGCCTACGCTATTATTTAGCAAATTTCAGTTCTTTCAGAAAAATCAGAACCAATTACTTCCTTTAGTTTAGTAGCTCCTTTCTTTGACTGCTTGAGGAGCTAAAATGACCACGTGGAAGTCATAGCATTAAGTTAACAGAAAATTTACTGTATCCATAATGAAAGCATCAGCCACCTTTCCCATATCCTACCTACTTCTAGTGTTTCAGAACTTCTATTCCTGCAAAGGCTAAAGTTGCAGAAATAGAAAGTACAAATTCCTCAGCTGAATTCCTGAGAGCAATGATGAGAGAAGAAACCTGATAGAGTAATACACTGATTCTCCAAGCGAATCTACTATCATTGGCAGCTACTTATTGAATACATAATATGTGCTAGATATGGTTCTGGGGATCAGAGGTGAACAGTGATTAAATAACTTACTTCAGTTATTATGCTTATTTCATTGTTCACACAATCCTTCCTTGCATCCTGCTTTCTGTATCTTCCAGAATGGACAGAACTAACCATCCTATAGCCATCCTATCCCACCTTAAAATGTAGTTGCAGGACTTCCCTCACAACTGGTAAGTCCATTGGTTAAGACTTCACCTTCCAATGCCTGCAGTGTTCGAACCCTGTTAGGGAGTTGATTCCACATGCCTTTTGGATATGAGTTATATATATATAAAACAGAAGCAATATTGTAACAAATTCAATAAAGACTTTAAAAATGATCCAAATTAAAAAAAAATCTATTTTTTAAAATGCAGTTGCTCTGGAATCATTAGAGCAAGTGACAGAGCCATGATTTGAACCTTGACAAGTTTGCTTCTGCTACACTGTGGGCTATTTATCACAATCTGCCCTCTGGAAGGGTTTTGAGAGGAGTCATTCACAGAATGCCCATGACTGATAACTTCCTGATAATATCTTTTTGGAACATACCTTTAGGTCAATAGAATCACAAAAGGAGGCTTATTTTAACTGAAGAACCGGTACAAGTTTTTTTCATTATCAATGTTGGTTCAAAACAGCTATTCTTATTATAAGGTGTTATCTCTTTTGTTTTTAATGAATTCAAAGTTAGTTTGAAGCTGAGCTAGAAATTCAATTCCCTGGGATTTCACCTCCAAATCATGGTAACCCCCAACAGCTTTGTATACAGAGCCTTGTGGCCTTTCTCCTAGGTGCTTAAATACATATCAGTAGGGTGGTTTCAGTCCTCTTTTATCAGGGAAAAAGAAGTAGAAAGATGAAAGACTTAATTAAAAGATTACAAACAGATTTTCTTAAAAGAAGTTTTACCATAGGACCTGGCACTGGGATAAGAATAAAGCAGCAGTGTGGCTATGGCCTCAACAAAGAAAAATCCGTTTAACCTCACGTTCAACAAAAAGATACCTTTTTAGAGGATGTGATTGAAAGCGGTATAAACATATTGTATATATTTGTTCAGTTGTCTGGGAACAACTTCAAGGAATCAAGCTGTCAAATCACTTTTTGGAACAAAGGGTAAGTATAAATAAATGGATCAAATATAGCATAAGGATTAAACAAGAATTGCTTGGCAAGTTTAGTGAAAATATTCAGGTGCCATTTTAATCTCTTCCCCTCTTCAATTTAAAAACAGCACAGAATTTCACATGTTAATATGTGTTCTTATATTGGCGTTGAGTCTTTCGATACCTTCTGAAAACAAAAATCCCAGAACTCTGCTGTTCCCATGGCAACTGCATTTTAAGAAGGGAAGTTTCCAGCTTGATAGAGCTGAAAGGCTATTAACCTCAGTTCTCAATGATACTGAAACCACGATGTCAGGAGGAGTCAATACAACAGAGGAAGCTTAGCTTGACTCCACCCAGCATTCATGTTACTGCTGGAATAAGGTTTAAAAAGATAATAATATAAATTATTAAAATGGTATTTATTATTCTGTAATCCAATGTCATGTAATCTAACACTGAAAGTATGTAGATAGAAATTTGAATCCAATATCAACCTTGAGGAAATATTAGAACCCAAATCCTTTACCTAAGGAATTTAATTACACTGCACCTCAGAGTGCTTTCATAAAAAGCATAATATGCATGATGAAGGCCACCTTCTCTGTTATGTTCCAAGATCCACAAAAACTTTAGAATAAAGCTTGACTATGGAAAGAAAAGGAATCAGAAATATTCTCTGAAGAAGTCATTCTCTGGTCCAAGAAAAAAGAGACATTCTCACTGAGCACAGTGTGTTAGTTGGCTAGGGCTTCTGGGGAAAAAAAGGCCAACAAACTGGCTGGCTTAAACACCATACATTTGTTGTCTCAGTTTGGGCAGCTGGGAAGTTCAAGTTCAAGGTGTTCACAGGGTTAGTTCTGTCTGAGGGCTGTGATAGGTAGCAATCTTTGGCATTCTTTGCTTCCAGACATATCACCCTGATCTCTACCTTATTTTCACATGACTCTGTGTATGTGTGTGTGTATGTCTGTGTCCCCAAATTTCTTCCTTTTATAAGGGCAACAGTCATTTTGGATCAGGGGTGCATACTACCCTAGTATGACCTTCTTTTAATTAATCTGAAATGATATTTCCAAAGAAGGTACCAGAGGCTAGAACTTCAACTTTTGTCATTGTCAAACAAATAGCATTTGTTGCCTATCACCTAGAGTAAAAGTCAGAATACCTCTGCCCTCTGCATCTTGACATCAAAACTGACAAGGAAAAGACAACACAGTCAAGCAGCAGATGCAACAAGGCTTTGCCCTTCACAGAGAAGAGACAAAGCAAGATCAGCTTCAGTGATGGGCATTGATCCCCTGGGGCCAGCAGGTCCCTCCTAGCAGCCAGCAAAGAGCGACTGTGTGCTGCCACTGAAGGACCCCATCCCCTTCTTGTAAGGATAGAATTAGTATTGAGGTTGGCCAGGTCCCACATGACATACCTGCTTGAGGAAAACAAAGAAACAAAGTTTAGAACAGGGAAAGTTAACTCCCCACAAGGTGATAAACTCAGCACAGGCTGTGTATGCCTTGGTCTCTTGGTAAGAACCTATCCAGCCCATGGCCCACTGTTATGTAGCCCAGATCAGGGTGGGGGATCAAAAGACTCCACACATGAGACTGTTGTTCCCAACAAGTTTAACACAGAGCACACTGATTATACTTTATCCCAGAGCTACGTATACTACATTTATTATCTCATGTAACCCTCAGAATTAAATAACACTGTAGTGGCTTAGCTGGTAAAGAATCCACCAGCAATGTGGGAGACCTGGGTTCGATCTCTGGGTTGGGAAAATCCCCTGTAGAAGGGAAAGGCTACCCACACCAGTGTTTTTGCCTGGAGAATTCCATGGACTGTATAGTCCACGGGGTCACAGAGTCAGACACGACTTAGTAGTTTTCACTTTCTCAGAAACTTAAGTGACGTAAGTCAATTTTTCTCAAGCTTTATTGTGCTAATGAGACAGTTGAGCATCTTGTTAAAACACTGAGCCCATTCAGGAAGTGCACATTGGCTTCTGGGAGTATGTATTTCAAAGTTTCCAGGTAAAGCTCACGATTGGTTTGTACACTTTCAACAGCAAAATCTGAAGCATCTGAGACTTCAGTTCAGTCGCTCAGTCATGTCTGACTCTTTGCTATCCCATGGACTGCACCACACCAGACCTCCGTGTCCATCACCAATTCCCAAACTGAAACTCATGGCCATTGAGTCGGTGATGCCATCCAACCATCTCATCCTCTGTCATTCCCTTCTCCTACCACCTTCAATCTTTCCCAGCTTCAGGGTCTTTTCAAATGAATCATGTCTTCGCATCAGGTGGCCAAAGCTGGAGTCTCAGCTTCAACATCACTCCTTCCAATGTACACCCAGGACTGATCTCCTTTAGGATGGACTGGCTGGATCTCTCTGCTGTCCAAGGGACTGTCAAGAGTCTTCTCCAACACCACAGTTCAAAAGCATCAATTTCCAAAAGTTCAGCTTTCTTTATAGTCCAACTTTCACATCCACGCATGACTACTGGAGAAACCATAGCCTTGACTAGATGGACCTTTATTGGCAAAGTAATGTCTCTGCTTTTTAATATGTTGTCTAGGTTGGTCATAACTTTTCTTCCAAGGAGCAAGTGTCTTTTAATTTCATGGCTGCATGAAATTTTGGAGCCCCTCCAAAATAAAGTCTGTCATTGTTTCTATAGATTCCTCATCTAGTTGCCGCAGAGTGATGGGACCGGGTGCCATGATCTTAGTTTTCTGAGCGCTGAGCTTTAAACCAACTTTTTCACTCTCCTCTTTCACTTTCATCAAAAGGTTCTTTAGTTCTTCTTCACTTTCTGCCGTAAAAGTGGTGTCATCTGCATATCTAAGGTTATTGATATTTCTCCCGGCAATCTTGATTCCAGCTTGTGCTTCTTCCAGCCCAGAGTTTCTCATGATGTACTGTGCATATAAGTTAGATAAGCAGGGTGACAGTATATAGCCTTGACGTATTCCTTTCCCAATTTGAAACCAGTCTATTGTTCCATGTCCAGTTCTAACTATTGCTTCCTGAGCTGCACACAGCTTTCTCAAGAGGCAGGTCAGGTGGTCTGGTATTCCCATCTCTTTCAGAATTTTTTAAGGGTTGTTGTGATCCACACAGTCAAAGGCTCTGGTGTAGTTAATTAAGCAGTAGATGTTTTTCTGGAGCTCTCTTGCTTTTTCAATGATCAAACAGATGTTGGCAAATTGATTTCTGTTTCCTCTGCCTATTGTAATTTCAGCTTGAACATCTGGAATTTCATAGTTCACATATTGTTGAAGCCTGACTTGGAGAATTTTGAGCACTACTTTACTAGCCTGTGAGATGAGTGCAATTGTGCAGTATTTTGAGCATTCTTTTGCATTGCCTTTCTTTGGGATTGGAATGAAAACTGACTTTTTCCAGTCCTGTGGCCATTATTGAGTTTTCCAAAGTTGCTGGCATATTAAGTGCAGCACTTTCACAGCATCATCTTTCAGGATTTGAAATAGCTCCACTGGAATTCCATCACCTCCACTAGCTTTGTTTGTAGGGATGCTTCTTAAGGCCCACTTGACTTCATATTCCAGAACGTCTGGCTCTGGGAGAGTTATCACAACATCGTGATTATCTGGGTCATGAAGACCTTTTTTGTATAGTTCTTCTGTGTATTCTTGCCACCTCTTCTTAATATCTTCTGCTTCTGTTAGGTCCATACCATTTCTGTCCTTTATTGAGCCCATCTTTGCATGAAATGTTCCCTTGGTATCTCTAATTTTCTTGAAGAGATCTCTAGTCTTTTCCATTCTATTGTTTTCCTCTATTTCTTTGCATTGATCACTGAGGAAGACTTTCTTATCTCTCCTTGCTATTCTTTGGAACTTTGCATTGAAATGGGTATATCTTTCATGTTTTCCTTTGCCTTTCACTTATCTTCTTTTCAGAGATAATTGTAAGGCCTCCTGAAACAACCATTTTGCCTTTTTGCATTTTCTTTTTCTTGGGGATGGTCTTGATCACTGATACCTGTACAATGTCACGAACCTCCATCCATAGTTCTTCAGGCACTCTGTCTATCAGATCTAATCCCTTGAATCTATTTCTCACTTTCACTGTATAATCATAAGGGATTTAACTTAGGTCATACCTGAATGGTCTAGGGGTTTTCCCTACTTTCTTCAGTTTAAGACTGAATTTGGCAATAAGGAGTTCATGACCTGAGCTACAGTCAGCTCCTGATCTTTTTGCTAACTTTATAGAGCTTCTCCATCTTTGACTGCAAATGATAAAATCAATCTGATTTCGGTATTGACCCCTCTGGTGCTGTCCATGTGTAGAGTCTTCCCTTCTGTTGTGGGAAGAGGGTGTTTGCTATGACCAGTGCGTTCTCTTGGAAAAACTCTATTAGCCTTTGCCCTGCTTCATTCTGTACTCCATGGCCAAATTTGCCTGTTACTCCAGGTATATCTTGACTTCCTACTTTTGCACTCCAGTCCCCTGTAATGAAAAGGACATCTTTTTGGGGTGTTAGTTCTAAAAGGTCTGTAGGTCTCATAGAACCATTCAGCTTGTTCAGTATTACTGGTTGGGGCATAGACTTGGATTACTGTGATAATGAATGGTTTGCCTTGGAAATGAACAGAGATCATTCTGGGTTTTTTTGAGATTGCATCCATGTACTGCATTTCAGACTCTTGTAGACTATGATGGCTACTCCATTTCTTCTAAGGGATTTCTGCCCACAGTAGTAGATATAATGGCCATCTGAGTTAAATTCACCCATTCCAGTCCATTTTAGTTAGCTGATTCCTAAAATGTCCACATTCACTCTTGCCATCTCCTGTTTGGCCACTTCAAATTTGCCTTGATTCATGGACCTAACATTCCAGGTTCCTATGCAATATTGCTGTCTACAGCATTGGGCTTTACTTCCATCACCAGTCACATCCACAACTGGGTGTTGTTTTTGCTTTGGATTCGTCTCTTCATTCTTTCCAGTGTTATTTCTGCAGTGATCTCCAGTAGGATATTGGGCATCTACCGACCTGGGAGTTCATCTTTCAGTCCTATCTTTTTGCCTTTTCATACTGTTCATGGGGTTCTCGAGGCAAGAATAATGAAGTGGTTTGCAGCATTTGAAAATGAGGATCCTAATTCAGAATCCCATACCACTTCTGCTAGAACATTCAACCTCTTAGGAAAAAAGAAAGAAGACAGAAAAAGAAGTAAAGGAAGAAAAAGAGATGAAAAGGAATAGAATAGGACATAAGACTTTTGTGAGTGTGTTTCTGTCTAGTGCAATTTAAAAAATACAGTGAAAACCATTAGCAAAAAAAAAAAAAAAGAGAGAGAGAGAGAGAGAGAAATGTCTACATCTTGTTCCAAACTAGTTTACATTCCACTTCTATAAACCAACAGTTTTTAATCCTTGTAGTGTTTGGGTGAGTGGTAGAGTAGGGAACTACGTGATACTCAGGAATGAGAGTGAATACTTTCTTGACGTGGTAACCCAGACATTATCTTCCCTATAATCTCTAACAGAAGTCAGAACTTCTTCTTAAGGGGTCATACGGTAAATATATATTTTAGGATTTGCAGGACAAAATGTTCAATCAAGGCTATTACGCAGGTACATACGTAACTACTTAAAATATGACCAATTTATAAATGTAAACCATTCTTAGTTCACAGACTGTTTAAGGGAAAAAGAAAGGCAAAAATAAAAACAGGTGGTTTATGGACCTCTGATCTACAATGTAGCAGTTCACACATACAAAACCTAATCTAATGCTCTGAGTAAAATTGGCCTGTTACAGTGGTTGTATGTATTAGGTTGCTCAGTCATGTCCAACTCTTTGCAACCCCATTGACTGTAGCCCACCAGACTCTTCTGTCCATGGAATTTTCTAGGCAAGAATATTGGAGTGGAGATTGATTCAAGATGGTAGAGCAGAAGGATGTACATTCATCTTCTTCTGCAAGAGCACCCAAATTTCAACTAGCTGTTGAACAACCATAGACAGCAGGACACTGGAACCCACTGAGAAAAGGTACCCAAGTCCAAGGACAAAGGAGAAGCCACAGTGAGATGGTAGGAAGGGAGCAATCATGATAAAATAAAATCCTTTACCCTCCAGGTGAGTGACCCACAAATTGGAGAAAATAATACCAAAAAAGTTCTTGTACTTTTGTGAAGATTCTTGGCCCCACATCAGGCTCCTGAGCCTGGGGATCTGGCAAAGGGACTGGGAATCCCCAGGGAATCTGACTTTGAAGGCCAGTGGGATTTGATTGTAGAACTTTCAAAGGACTGAGGGAAACAGAGACTCCACTCTTGTAGGGCACAAACAAAACCTGTGCACACCAGGAAAGGAACAGTGACCCCACAGGACACTGAGCCAGACCTATCTGTGAGTGTTTGAGGGTCTCTTGAGGAGGTGTGGGTTGGCAGTGGCCTTCCTCAGGAACATGGGCACTGGCATCAGAAGTCTTGGGAAAATGCATCTTGGCATACCTCTTGGAGGTCTCCCTTAGCCTTGCGATAGAACCTGTAGACTCCAAGACTGGGTCACCTCAGTCCAAACACCCATCAGCAGACAATTGGATTAAAGTTTTGCTGAGCCCAGCCCTGCCCACCAGAGCAAGACCTAGTCTTCCCCACAGCCCAGTCCCTCCCATCAGAAAGCTCACACAAGCCTCTTATCTTCATCCACAAGAATCCTGGAGTGGGTTGCAATTTCCCCCTCCAGGAGATCCTCCCAACCCAGGGTTTCAACCCATGTCTCTTGTGTTGCCTCACTGCCAGGCAGATTCTTCACCACTGTGCCATCTGGGAAGCTCCATATGCCAGCCCCTTGATCTTGGACTGCCAGCCTCCAGAACTCTGAGGAAATAAATGTTGATTGTTTCCACCACCAGCCTCTGGTGATCTGTTATAGCAGTTTTGGCTGACTCAGACAACAGCTTACTGTCTGCCATCAAATAACTGTCATCCTTGAGCCATGCTGCAGCAAAATGATTATACAAAGCATTTTTCTGGTCATCCCCCATGCACCAGCCCCAAGCATGCTGCATCCTAAATTCCAGTATACTGTATCTGGGGCTCAGATCCATTCATCTGCTGATGGACACTAAGGCACTTTGTGGCTTTTAAAATGTATAGGTCGGAAAATGCTTTCCTGTGGCTGAATAACTACTCAGTGACCCGAGAATAGTTGAAGGTCGTACTTCAAAGACACTCCACAGCCTCTGAAAACAGTACCATGTCCCTACTTGATAACTCTGTTTGTGAAGTGAGACATGCAAACCTGGAGTAATAGAGATTTTAGTAATTATTTTTCTTTAGAATTTTTGTGGTATAGGGGTATATGTACGTAGTCAGTCAGCCTTGCCCAAACTGGTGTCTAGCTGCATTCAGTAGCAGGCATCTGTCCTTCCACACTGCCTGATACCAGCACCTACATACTGCAGTACACCCACCCACCCTTGCAGCTTTTTCTGGTGGCTGCATGGTGGACTTTTCTGGGAGAAAGAGGCAAAGAAACAGCATTGGTTCCAGTGCTTTGTACACAATGCATTATTAATACATCTTTCATTATGATGATAAAAATCAACAGCATCTGTAGCTCGTGGAATGGCAAAGTTTCAACTTAGTACAACTAGCACTAAAAATTTGTAATTTTGATATTAAAAAACAAAACACTTTATAATACATTAGAAGAAAAAATGAAATAGATATAAATCTAATATGTACAAGATCTACATGAGAAAAGTTACAAAACTGATCAAAGAAATCAAGATCTAAATAAATAGAGAAAAACTCCATGTGCATGCGTGAGAAGACTCAATATTATCAAGATGTCAGTTCTTTTCAAATTGATCTATAAATTCAATGTAATCAAACCAAAATCCCAGTTTGTCAATCCCAGTATTGACAAACTGAGTCTTAAAACATTTATGTGAAAAGGCAAAAGAATGAAAGTAGGCAGTGTAATATTGAAATAGCCAATGGAATATTGAAAGAGAAGAAGAAAGTCAGGGTACTGACACTATCTGATTTCAAGACTGACTACAAATGGTAAAAGAAAAGACAAATAGAACAGTGGAATAGAATAGAGAGCTCAGAAATAGAGACTAATATAGTTATCTTTGACAAAGAAGCAAAAGCAATTCCATGGAAAGGAAACATAGTATTTTAAATAAACAATTCTGGAATAAATGGACATGCAAAAACATGTGTAGACACAGACACTACACCTTACATAAAAATTAGGTCAAAATGCACCTAGATGTAAAGTGAAAATCTATAAAACTTCTAGAAGATAAAATAGGTTAAAAATAGGTGACTTTCCTTTGGCAGTGACATTTTAAATTCAATAGCAAAAACATGATCCATAAAATAAACATTAAAAAGTGAACTTCATGAAAATTAAAAATGCGTGCTTTGCAAAAGATACCCTTAAGAGAATAAAAAGCCAAGTCGAAGACTGGGAGAAAATATTTGTGAAACGTGTACTTAGTAGAGGACTGTATCCAAAATATACAAAGAGGTCTTAAATCTAAACAATAAGAAAATAACCCAATTAAAAATGGAAAAAAAAATGGTCTAAACAGACATCTCACCAGAGAAGATATAGAGATGGAAATTAAGCATGTGAACATGGATATTAGATTGATTATATTCTTTGCAGCCAAAGATGGAGAAGCTATATACAGTCAGCAAAAACAAGACTGGGAGCTGACTGTGCCTCAGGTCATGAACTCCTTATTGCCAAATTCAGACTTAAATTGAAGAAAGTGAAGACAACCATTAGACCATTCAGGTATGACCTAAATCAAATCCCTTGTGATTATACGGTGGAAGTGAGAAATAGATTTAAGGGACTAGATCTGATAGACAGAGTGCCTGATGAACTATGGATGGAGATTCATGACACTGTACAGGAGACAGGGATCAAGAACATCCCCAAGAAAAAGAAATGCAAAAAAGCAAAATGGCTGTCTGAGGAGGCCTTACAAATAGCTGTGAAAAAAGAGAAGTAAAAAGCAAAGGAGAAAAGGAAAGCTATACCCATTTGAATGCAGAGTTCCAAAGAATAGTGAGGAGAGATAAGAAAGCCTTACTCAGAGATCGATGCAAAGAAATAGAGGAAAACAATAGAATAGAAAAGACTAGAGATCTCTTCAAGAAAATTAGGGATACCAAGGGAATGTTTCATGCAAAGATGGACATAATAAAGGACAGAAATGATAGGGACCTAACAGAAGCAGAAGATATTAAGAAGAGGTGGCAAGAATAAACAGAAGAACTCTACAAAAAAGATCTTCATGACCCAGATAATCACGATGTGTGATCACTCACCTAGAGCCAGACATTCTGGAATGTGAAGTCAAGTGGGCCTTAGGAAACATCCCTACAAACAAAGCTAGTGGAGGTGATGGAATTCCAGTTGAGCTATTTCAAATCCTGGAAGATAATTCTGTGAAAGTGCTGCACTCAATATGCCAGCAAATTTGGGAAACTCAGCAGTGGCCACAGGACTGGAAAAGGTCAGTTTTCATTCCAATCCCAAAGAAAGGCAATGCAAAAGAATGCTCAAACTACTGCACAATTGCACTCATCTCACATGTTAGAAAAGCAGTGCTCAAAATTCTCCAAGCCAGGCTTCAACAATTCATAAACCGTGAATTTCCAGATGTTCAAATTGGTTTTAGAAAAGGCAGAGGAACCAGAGATCAAAATGCCAACATCCACTGGATCATCGAAAAAGCAAGAGAGTTCCAGAAAAGCATCTATTTCTGCTTTATTGACTATGCCAAAGCCTTTGACTGTGTGGATCACAATAAACTGTGGAAAATTCTTAAAGAGATGGGAATACCAGACCACCTGACCTGCCTCTTGAGAAACCTGTATGCAGGTCATGCAGCAAGAGTTAAAACTGGATATGAAACACCAGACTGGTTCCAAATAGGAAAAGTAGTACCTCAAGGCTGTATATCGTCACCTTGCTTATTTAACTTATATGCTGAGTACATCTTGAGAAACGCTAGGCTGGAAGAAGCACAAGCTGGAATCAAGATTGCTGGGAGAAATACCAATAACCTCAGATACGCAGATGAGGCCACCCTTATGGCAGAAAGTGAAGAAGAACTAAAGAGCCTTTTGATGAAAGTGAAAAAGGAGAGTGAAAATAGTTAGCTTAAAGTGTAACATTCAGAAAACTAAGATCATGACATCCGCTCCCATCACTTCACAGCAGATAGATAGGGAAACAGTGGAAACAGTAGCTGACTTTATTTTTCTGGGATTCAAAGTCACTGCAGATGGTGCTTACAGCCATGAAATTAAAAGACACTTACTCCTTGGAAGGAAAGTTATGACCAACCTAGATAACATATTAAGAAACAGAGACATTCGTTTGACAACAAAGGTCTGTCTAGTCAAGGCTATGTTTTTTCAGTAGTCATGTATGGATGTGAGAGTTGGACTGTGAAGAAGGCTGAGCACCAAAGAATTGATGGTTTTGAACTGTGGTGTTGGAGAAGACTCTTGAGAGTCCCTTGGACTGCAAGGAGATCCAACCAGTCCATCTTAAAGGAGATCAGTCCTGAGTATTCATTTGAAGGACTGATGTTGAGGGTGAAACTCCAACACTTTGGCCACCTGATGGGAAGAACCGCCTCATTTGAAAAGACCCTGATGCTGGGAAAGACTGAAGGCAGGAGGAGAAGGGGTTGACAGAGGGTGAGATAGTTGGATGGCATACCCAACTCAATGGACATGAGTTTGGGTAAACACTGGGAGTTGGTGATGGACAGAGAGGCCTGGTGTGCTGTGGTTCATGGGGTCTCAAAGAGTCATACATGACTGAGTGACTGAACTGAACTGAACTAAGCATGTGAAAAGATGCTCAACATCATATATCATTCAGTTCAGTTCAGTCCTCAGTGGTGTCCGACTCTTTGCGACCCCATGTTGCTAATTAAAACAATGAGATACACATATTTGTAAGAATGGACAAAATCTAAAACACTAACAGCATCAAAAGCTGATGAGAATGTGGAGCAAAAAGAACTTTCATTCACTGCTGATTTGAATGCAAAATGGTAATACAACTTTGAAAAATAGTTTGATCACTTCTTACAAAACAAAATGTATATTCACCATATAATCCAGTAGTCTTATTTGTTATTTATCCAAAAAAATATCAGCTTTCTGTCCATACAAAAACCTGCACATGGATATATATAACTTTATTCATTATTCCCAAAACATAGAAGAAACCAAATGTCTTTCAGCCAATGAGTGTATAAACAAACTTGGTACATCCAGATATTGGGATATATTTAACATTAAAAAGAAATAGGCTATCAAGCTATGAAAAAGTGTGAGAGAATCTTATATGCATATTACTAAGTGAAAGAAGCCAATCTGAAAGGGCTATGCACTATGTAATTCTGACTATATGACATTCTGGAAATGGTAAAATTAGACAGTAAAGAGATCAGTGGTTGCCAGGGATTTGTGGTTAGGGGTGGGGAGGGTGGAAGGAGGAATGAATGGAACACAGGACACTGAAACTACTCTATTTGATACTACAGTGGCTGACAAATGTTCTTATAACTTTGTCAAAACTTATGGAATATAAAATAAAAGCTGTAATATAAACTATGAACTTTAGTTAATAATAACATATCACTATTGTGGCTCATGAATGATAGCAAGCATATCACACCAATGACAGATATTGATATGGAAAACTAGACGGTGGGAAGGGAGAGAACAGTTACATGGGAACTCTCTGTATTTAGTGCTCAATATTTCTGTAAATCTAACACTACTCAAAAATTAAGTCTATTACTTAAAAAAAAAAAATCTACAGGCAAAAGCACAGTGACCAAGATAGCATGCTGGTCCCTTGAAATTTGTTTGCAGAGAAAGAAACCAGCTTTTCCCACAGTATTGACTAGTGCTCTTAAAAACAAACACCAATTTTAAATATAAAGCTATCATGCGTCAAGGAAAAGAGCTCATTAGTCATGTTCTCAAAATATGCTTAACACTGAAGAGGATACACTCTAATGAAATCAGCTAAAAAAAAGTAATACTCAGGATAAATTAATTTCCAGGAAAAAAGATGAAAAGAAAGAACTTTAAATATGAAACCTTTATTTTTGCTTTGAGAAGAAAAAATTGCTAAAGCTGCAACAGTCCCTTTTTTCAAATACGTTCTTATTTGAGCTTCAGTATTCATTTGATGGATATTTTTTAACTTTGCACAAACATTCATATAAAGCACATCAAATACATTCTTATGGATGGTCGGTTTAATGTGAGTGGAAAGTTTCCATCTTAAAACAATGTATTTCCTAGAAAATGGTTATGAAGACACCAAAGTTTCCTAAGGGAGGTATTATACTGATTTACAAATACATATTACACTTCTTGGTAGAAAAATAATTCAAAAGATAAGTGAAAGGCAACACTGAAAAGATCATCCACCCAATAACTCAGTCAGGTCTCACGCCTTTCAGGATTACTGTGAAGTTTTTCCCAGAGTCACCCAGCTTGTTGTAGGAAACTTGAGAAGAATGTATTGAAAAGTTGGAAATGATGTGTCTCCATCTCCCTCTCCGTCTCTCCGTTTCTCTCTGTCTCTCTATAGCACTATTTTACACTAGAGAGAGACAGATAGAGACAGTGAGAGACAGATATACAGAGAGAAACAAACAGGGAACAGAACAAACTGGGTGGATGGAGAAGACTCTTAATGGAGAGAGAACTAAAGGGAAAACAAGAAGCACTACTTCATGCTTGATAGGAACCACTGGCTACAATGAAAGCCGTCATTTCCTATGCCACGCTAGATGCTTCTTCATTACATTATCTGACCTTGGCCTGCATTTTGCATAAAATAGGCAATTTATGGCCTGAAAATAGAATACAGTCTTATGATATACACACAGATTCCCTCCCCTTGCACAATATTCATGAATATTCAATGTTCATTCAAGGCCTTTTTTCCTTCTTAGTGCAAGCATTAACAATATTGGAGATACATATTGTATAATTAATGTTTTTATGCTCTGATTTTGAATTTTATTCTGTTGGAAAAATTGATTCATCTCCGTGGATATCACCAAATACTGGCTTCATTCTGAACATGTCATGGATTATAAAACAGTATTATGCTGTTCCTAATTTTTTATCTTGAGTTCAGTTCAGTTGCTCAGTTATGTCCAGTTCTTTGCAACCCCATGAACTGCAGCACACCAGGCTTCCCTGTCATCAACTCCCAGAGTTTACTCAAACTCATGTCCATTGAGTTAGTGATGCCATTCAATCATCTCATCCTCTGTCATCTCCTTCTCTTCCTGTCTTCAATCTTTCCCAGCATCAGGGTCTTTTCAAATGAGTCAGTTCTTTGCATCAGGTGGCCAAAGTATTGGAATTTCACCTTCAGCATCAGTCCTTCCAATGAATATTCAGGATTGATTTCCTTTAGGATGGACTGGTTGGAACTCCTTCCTGTCCAAGGTACTCTCGAGTTGTCTCCAACACCACAGTTCAAAAGCAGCAATTCTTGGGCGCTCAGCTTTCTTTATAGTCCAACTCTCACATCCATACATGACTAGGAAAAACCATAGCTTTGACTAAACTTTGTTGGTAAAGTAATGTCTCTGCTTTTGAATAGGCTGTCTATGTTGGTCATAGCTTTTCTTCCAAGGAGCAAGCGTCTTTTAATTTCTAAAGTCACCATGTGCAGTGATTTTGGAGCCCCCTAAAATACAGTCTCTCACTGCTTCCACTGTTTCCCCATCTATTTGCCATGAAGTGATGGGACCAGATGCCATGATCTTAGTTTTCTGAATGTTGAGCTTTAAGCCAACTTTTTCACTCTCCTCTTTCACTTTCATCAAGAGGCTCTTTAGTTCTTCTTCACTTTCTGCCATAAGGGTGGTGTCATCTGCATATCTGAGGCTATTGATATTTCTCCTGGCAGTCTTGATTCCAGCTTGTGCTTCCTCCAGCCCAGCATTTCTCATGATGTATTCTGCATATAAGTTTAAGGCAAATATTTTATCTTATATCATGCAATGTATTTCACACTCAGGTAGCTCTCAGCTGATCCAAGAGTAATGATTTTGTAAAGCTCACTCAAATTCTCCAGTTCCTTATAGTGGGTGGGGTTGGTCCTGGTGCTGGCTCCCTCCTTCCCATGGGGATGGAGATGGAGAAAGAGGAGAAGTGCATAGCTGTGCAATCCAGTTAATGATGGTGGCACTGCACAACTTTTTACACCATTCTGTCCTATACTCTATCTATGTCCATTTGTTTTCCTTCATTAATTGGTTGAGAGTTGAAAGGTAGGACCATATGTTCTTCTTTTCTTTTCATCATTCTTCACTGTGCTCAGTGTCAGGTTGTTGAGTGTCCCTGCTCAGTCGTGTCAGACTCTTTAGGACCCTATGGACTGTGGCCCACCAGGCTCCTCTGTGGGAGCATGGGATTTTCTGGGCAAGAATACTGGAACGGGCTGCCATTTCCTCCTCCAGGGAATCTCCCCAACTCAAGGATTGAACCCACGTCTCTTGCGTCCCCTGCTTTACAGCAAATTCTTCAGCCTATTATTTTATAAATGCTGGCCAGTTAAACGGAGAAGGCAATGGCAACCCACTCCAGTACTCTTGCCTGGAAAATCACAGGGACGGGGGAGCCTAGTGGGCTGCCATCTATGGGGTCACACAGAGTCGGACACGATTGAAGCAACTTAGCAACAGCAGCAGCTGTTAAGTGGAGCCAAATTGGGGGGTGGGGAAGAACTACTTTCAATTTTAGAAAGGATATCAATTTAAAAGTTGCATTTGAATGAACTTAGTGTATTTCACATTTCTCACTTCTTCTGCATTTGGCATATTTTAGGTAGAGAAAGCGTTGCTCACATACCAATTAAATAATTGTCTTAGTTGTTAGATGCTTCTAGGAAGAAGATGTATAATTGGCTTTTCACCGTATTATGAAAACTCTCACAGAAACTATTCTTATTAATCCAAAGGATAACAATGAGTTATTTCAAAGACTATTCAAACAGCTCTTTCCAGGATGGTGGGGTCCCGACTTCCAGAGCCCTAAGGTTGACTTCCTGGAACCCCAGCAGCCTTACCTTTGGCTCATAAAGGCTGCCTGACTAGACCAGGGTCTGTCGGGATTTCCCAAGGCACTTGTATCCATAACTGCAGCAGGACCCCCAGTCCTTGTTGCTCCACACTGGTGGACTTTGCCTATCCAGGAGCTACCTCACCAGCCAGTGAGCTTCTTGGTAACCAGTGCAGGGAATGTCACTGCCTGGAGGGGATCTATGAGAGGAGGACACAGGTGTGGCTATGCAGGGGAGCTTGAGGCCAGAAGAGAAGGTGAAAAGGAAGGGCAGGAGTTCCTGATAGACACTCTACTCCCCATCTTTTCAGGTACCTGATATTTCCATTGTGGTTTATGTGCCCTTTTAGACATGTCCATACTAGCTTAATATTCTTTGGAAGGACTGATGCTGAAGCTGAAGCTCCAATACTTTGGTCACCTGAGGTGAAGAACTGACTCATTGGAAAAGACCAATGCTGGGGATGATGGAGGGCAAGAAGAGAAGAGGATGACAGAGGATGAGATGGTCAGATGGCATCACTGACTCAATGGACATGAGTTTGAGCAAGCTCAGGAAGATAGTGAAGGACAGGGAAGCCTGGCATGCTGCATTCCATGGGGTCTCAAAAAGTTGGACATGACTGAGCGACTGAACAGCAATACTAGCTGTCTGGTGACTGCTCTAAAATTGCATGCATTTTGTGGAATTTACGGTTTCATCTTTGTTTCAAATACTTAATAAAAAAATTTCAAATGGCTGAAAGTGTATTCATAGGTTCATAGGAACATTATCAGTTTTGTATTAAAGGAAAGCATATTAAATTTCTTAACTATATAACTATAGTAAAGTTTTAGATTTGTAAAGATGAATTAGAATTTTTATCACCTATTTATGAAAACAATGTTTGGTGTTGATGGTGACTATCACCATTTAAGCTATCATTATTAAATGTTTATCAGATGCTGTTGTTTGTAGATGAAACTTCAAGTTTCTATAAAAATTTATGAATAATATTCTTTTCTTCTGTGATATTACTTATATCACAATTATAATGCATAAAGAACATGTAAGAAATGTTTACCATGTATCATGCTTCTCCATGTCCCTCCACTGTTTCATACAAATGTTACTGTTTTTATCTGTACCGGTTAGCAGCACCAGGAAAAAGGTTGGAATACATTTCTTTAAAAGCTCAGCGTATAATCATTCTAAAGTGAACCAGACATCTTGAGCTATAAATAGTCACTTTCAAAGGCAGCTATTGAACTTTACCTTGGCTGAGATAATGGCCTAGACAGACATCCCATAACTACATTCTCAGCAAGAATGAATCTTGTCTCTTTTCTTCTGTGTACTTCATAGCTTAGTGTAGTGGGGACTCTGAACTTCCAAAGCCTCTTTTTCTATCCTGCATTTTATTCTATTTTGATGATCTAAAAACTTGATATTATATTTCTACCATATATTGGTATTTCTTCAATAAACAAAATAATAGCAAAGCAAATATAGCTTATAAACTTTCTTTTCTAAATTGCTGCTTGATAAAACAATGGATTAGAAATTGAGGCACTAACTTGCATGTACAAAAACATGACTCCATTTAAACCTCCAGGGCCAAATTTAACTTAGGGGCAGTCATCACTTCACTAATGATGGAAACCTTGGACTTTGACGAGTCTTATTCACTTCTGATTTAAGTGTGATCAATTGAGGATTTAAATTTAAGCCATTCAAGATCACCCCCACTCTATTACCCATTCTGTTGTTCCTCTCTTCCAGGTAGTGAAAGAGTATGGACCTTAAATCTGTATGCTCTAGTCTGAAGTTGCGGCTAATTCTTCCCATCTTAAATGTTGTACGTTGGCCACCACTGGCCTCTGGCTTATCTGAACTAGACTTTGGGCCTCATGCTCCAATATCTGCTGCTGGTGATCATGAAAGCTGCCATGGCCTGTGTGACAAGTCACCAATATCTGGTTCTCCTTGACATCTCAGTTTCTCCAGGATCACATTTCCTCACTGCTAAAGAAGTATGGACTGAAAACCTAATAGTGTGGGTGGGTAGGAGGGAGGCTCAAGAGGGAGGGTGGTGGCTCAAGTATATATGTATATGTGTGTGTGTATATATATATATATATATATATATATGTACACATACTTATGACTGATTCACGTTGTTGTATAGCAGAAGACAACAAATATTGTAAAGCAATTATATTCCAATTAAAATTAATAATAATAATAATAATAAATTAAAAGTTAATGCAGTTAAGCTTTAGACCTGTATTAGGTTACTGATGCGTAACAAATAACCTCAACTAAGAGGCTTAAAGGGCTTCCCAGGTGGTTCAGTGGTAAAGAACTCACCTGCCAAAGCAGGAGATGTGGGTTTGATCCCTGGGTTGGGAAGATCCCCTGGAGAAGATGAATAATAAGCAGTCAGCTTGGAATGAAATTTTTCTGAACTATCAATGATCTAAAATGATCTCCAGCAGCATATTGGGCACCTACTGACCTGAGGAGTTCCTCTTTCAGTGTCCTATCTTTTTGCCTTTTCATACTGTTCATGGGGTTCTCAAGGCAAGAATACTGAAGTGGTTTGCCATTCCCTTCTCCAGTGGACCACATTCTGTCAGACCACTCCACCATGACCTGTCCGTCTTGGGTGGCCCCACACAGTATGGCTTAGTTTCACTGAGTTAGACAAGGCTGCGGTCCATGTGATTAGATTGGCTAGTTGTCTGTGATTGTGATTTCTGTCTGTCTGCCCTCTGATGCCCTCTCTCAGCGCCTACCATCTTACTTGGGTTCCTCTTACCTTAGACATGGGATGTCTCTTCACGGCTGATCCAGCAAAGCGCAGCTGCTGCTCCTTACCTTGGATAAGGGGTAGCTCCTCTTGGCCGCCACCCTTCACCTTGGACGTGGGGTAACTCATCTGGAGCTCCTGCGCCATCGCAGCCACTGCTCCCAAGCCAGGTTTAAGCAGTACATGAACCGTGAACTTCCAGATGTTCAAGCTGGTTTTAGAAAAGGCAGAGGAACCAGAGATCAAATTGCCAACATCCACTGGATTATTGAAACAGCAAGAGAATTCCAGAAAAACACCTATTTCTGCTATATTGACTATGCCAAAGCCTTTGACAGTGTGGATCACAAAAAACTGTGGAAAATTCTGAAAGAGATGGGAATACCAGACTACCTGACCTGCCTCTTGGGAAACCTGTATGCAGGTCAGGAAGCAACAGTTAGAACTGGACATAGAACAACAGACTGGTTCCAAATAGAAAAAGGACTACGTCAAGGCTGTATATTGTCACCCTTCTTATTTAACTTATATGCAGAGTACATCATGAGAAATGCTGGGCTGGAGGAAGCATGAGCTGGAATCAAAATTGCCGGAGAAATATCAATAACCTCAGATATGCTGATGACACCAGCCTTATGACAGAAAGTGAAGAAGAACTAAAGAGCCTCTTGATGAAAGTGAAAGAGGAGAGAGAAAAAGTTGACTTAAAGCTCAACATTCAGAAAACGAAGATCATGGCATCTGGTCCCATCACTTCATGGCAGATGGTGGGGAAACAGTGGAAACAGTGTCAGACTTTATTTTTGGGGGCTCCAAAATCACTGCAGATGGTGTCTACAGCCATGAAATTAAAAGACGCTTACTCCTTTGAAGGAAAGTCATGACCAACCTAGATAGCATATTAAGAAACAGAGACATTACTTTGTTAACAAAGGTCCATCTAGTCAAGGCTATGGTTTTTCCAGTAGTCATGTATGGATGTGAGAGTTGGACTGTGAAGAAAGCTAAACGCCAAAGAATTGATGCTTTTGAACTGTGGTGTTGAAGAAGACTCTTGAGAGTCCCTTGGACTGCAAGGAGATCCAACCAGTCCATCCTAAAGGAGATCAGTCCTTGGTGTTCATTGGACTGATGTTGAGGGTGAAACTCCAATACTTTGGCCACCTGATGCGCAGAGCTCACTCATTTGAGAAGACCCTGATGCTGGGAAAGATTGAGGGCTGGAGGAGAAGCAGACAGCAGAGGATGAGATGGTTGGATGGCATCACCAACTCAATGGACCCGGGTCTGGGTAGATTCGGCAGTTGGTGATGGACAGGTAGGCCTGGTGTGCTGCGATTCATGGGGTCACAAAGAGTTGAACAGGAATGAGTGACTGAACTGAACTGATCACTAATGATTACAAATTTCAGTTAGTCACCTGAGAAGACTAAATTATGTTTCTATTTTCTCTACAGAACATATAAAGCTGTTATCAAATAAACATGTGTAGCCTAAAATGAAAGGGAGAAAGCATTACAGAGGTGTAGAAGGTAAGTCATCAGTTAAGATACTTTGTATGCTTTCTGTTTTAAAGCTTCTGGTCCTGTGGAACTGGGATTTGTCTGCTCCTTCTTGCCATGATATATGATCTACTTTCAGATATTCTGTTTTTTCTCTCTTTGGTCATATTCATCAAGTTTCTTTTCCTTCTATGCCAAATTCAGACAAATAAAAGGAAAATGATGTGTGTCCCTTCTGGGTGGGAACATTTAATAGCTAGCCTTTGTTCACCCATGTTCCCTGACTTTGACTCAGAAATTATAAATGTGTATGTTGAAAAGGAGTCATTATACCTTGTAGTCAACACCCCTCTAGTTCCCTGAGTAACTACAATGAACAGACTCCCTACTCCCATCACCTTTTCAAACTGTAATGAATTAAACCTTACTGTTTTAAGCTGCGGAGTGTTTGCGGTTGTTTGTTATTCAGCATAATCTAGCTAGATCTAACTGAAATAGCCTTGATTATAAGGTTCACTCCACAGGCTCTTTGAGTTTTCTGGCTCATGATCTTGGCCATATTGGTATCCTTTTCATTGGACAAAGAGACAATTTTAGATGCTCTTTTGTGCTCATCTGGGTTTAATAGGATACTGTGAAGCTGCTCTGTGGCAGACTTTGATAATCTATCACTCAAGCACATATTAAATGAGAAGCTTCTATAACAACCTTTTGTTCTAGCTTGATTACTCTTTCGGAAACAACATCTAAGTATCTGCATTTCTTGGTTTCATTTTTCACCTAGTTTCTTTGGCTTTGGCCATCCTCTGGTACCTGCAAGCATTTAAAATATAATTATATTTTCTGTGATTTTCCTTCTACCTTGTAGTTCTCCCAACGCTGTGAAAACTCATCTGATAGTGTTACTTATGTCCTTTATTACTCTGCAATTTATATTACAAATCTGATGCTCTAACTTTATATTGATTAACTATTGCCAATATGATATTACAGAACAATCAAGCACAAAGCATCAGCAACACAAAACAGTTTTATTATTATTATTATTATGGGTCTATTATGGGTTCTGGCAGTCAGGGCTTGGCTTAGCTAATTTTATTTTTCCAGATTTGGCTCAGCTCAGTTTGACTGGGTTTATTCATGCATGCCTGATCAAGCTTTTGGGCTGGCAACAGGCTACCTATCTATGATGACTTACCCTTCTCTACACAAGCTCTCTTGGAGGCTAACCTGGCTTGTGCAAGAAGCAGGAGTCTGAGAAAGAGAAGTGGTCATGGCCTCTTGAGGCAAAGTCTCAGAATTCACAATACCCACTTTTATTGCCTTCTCTTGGCCTAAGCGTGTCTCAAGGCCTGCCTCTTGTGGGAAAACCTGCAAAGTCTCAGTGCAAAGAGCACGTATATGTGGAAGAATGAAAATTGGAGCCATTTTAAAATTAATCCAACAACAAAATTCTCTAGGCTCCAATCTTTGGCACACAGAAACTGTTTTTCTGATTTTTTCCCCTTTTTTCTCTTCCTTAGCAAAGCCTGGATCTTGAAAATGAAAACTTTGCTTTATTATTACTACCATCGGTTTTTAAAAATGCATTCAGAATGTTAATCCGTTGCTATTTTTCTGAGGGTTCATTTGCTCTGCTCTGAGGTTAGTCTTGGGTTTCTCTGGTGGCTCAGACTGCAAAGAATCTGCCTACAAGGTTCCCAGATTTGATCCCTGGGTTGGGAATATCCCCTGGAGAATGGAATGGTAACCCACTCCAGTATTGTTGTCTGGAGAATCCCATGGAGAGAGTAGCCTGGCGGGCTATAGTCCATGGGATCACAAAGTCAGACGCAACTGAGAGACTAACACTTTCAAGATAAATATCTTGGTCAATCCCAACATAGAAGAATAAGCAGCACATTTACATACTTGGCTCTCATTTTTTATATTATTATAAACTTTTTATCCTTGTGATTGAAAATTCACATGTATTCTTCATTTATATTGGTAGAAAGCCTTTACTAAGCATAATTAGGCCTTGAAAAGAAAGCATAAGCAGAATGAAGAAAAGGAATAGAATTGCTGACTTTTGCTACATGCAATTTTATTTTCTATAAGATTTAATCTGTATCCACGTAAAAAAAAAGCAAAAGTTTTTAATAAAATAAATTCTTGTAATCAGATACCATTGTTGTCACTAGGTTATCCACAGTAATCTTTGAAGTCTCCTTATCCCAAGATGCTTCATCATAATGTATATTAAAGTAGTAACAAATATTACTTTTTTGAAGTTATCTGCATAGTTTACGTTATACTATATAGCTTAATTGGGGCTTCCCAGGTGGTGCTAGCGGTAAACAACCTGCCTGCTAACGCTAATGCAGGAGATGTAAGAGACACAGTTTCAGTTCCTGGGTCTGCAAGATCCCCTGGAGAAGGAAATGGCAATCCACTCTGGTATTCTTGCCTGGAGAATTCCATGGAGAGAGGAGCCTGGCGTGCTACAGTCTATAGGGTCGCAAAGAGTTGGACACAACTGAAGTGACTTAGCACGCGTGTAGCTTAATGGCTACCCTGGTGGCTCACCGGTAGAGAATATGCCTGCCAATGCAGGAGATGCAGGGTTGATTCCTGAGTCAGGAAGATCCCCTGGAGAAGAAAACGGTAACCCACTCCAGTGTTCTTGCCTGGGAAATCCCAACAGAAGCCTGTGTCCAGAAGCCTGCAGTGGGCTATGGTCCATGTCATTGCAAAAAAGTCAGACTTGACTTAGCAATTAAACAACAACAACAGTAACAGCTTAACAGAGAGTAAAATAATTTTTATTAACCAGATGGTGAAACTCTGAAACTAAATAAAGTTCAGAGCACTGTGAATTCAATTAAGACTACCATGCCTGGTTATCTGATCAAGATAACAAACATTCTGATTCATAACATTTCCCCCCCTACTAAGCAATTTCTGTGATCACTTGTGCTCCAGGGCAAAGACCAATCTCTCTGAAGGTGGACTTTAATTTGGGAGCAAGAAGCTCTACTTAGAAATTAAAATGAAAATATCTATCTTCTGGAAAGTGACATGATTGAGCATTAGAAAATTCTGTTTCACCTTCTAGATACCTCTTTAAGCAGTGATTTATAGTTGATCCTGGGAATTAATGTAATATCTTTTCTTTATCTTATTGAATAATTACAGCAACTAGCTTTTTCTACTTTAGAAGGATGAGTAATTTTATTTTACAGTCCAACAGCAGACCCTCAAAACTATATCTTATCTTAGAAACTATACCAAAAAGATCCATAATGTGAGACAATTGGCCCACAAATGGAGGAAAAATAATATGCAGAAAACTATACTGTACCTAACTGAAATGAAAATTAAATGCTTTTTAAAAACTAATTCTGTAAAAAATTATTACTCTAAAAATGGCACTATCATGTTGAAAGACAGATGATTTAACTCTACGTATAAGTGGTTTCAGAATGAATGTTCCAGCAATGAAGAAATGAAAAACTGTAATTTAATTTAATCTAATCTTAATGTAGGGAGAAACTTTGGGTACAGGAAATGGAAAAAAAAAAGATGACATTGTAGATTATATCATTATATAGTTAGGGAGATTATTTATGCAAGGACAAGAGACAGAGAAAAAATATTCCCTTTCAGGTAGGCTATTTTTCCTCAGAAAAGATCTTATGAGCACCCATTCCAAAATTACAGTAAGGTCTATTTACTTGGTCAAATACACTGACAATTATTAGACAGAATAATTGTCAGTATATTTAAAAATTGTCAGGGAGCCATTTTGGCTTTACTTTTGTTAAAAGCCATGACCAAGACTCCCTGCAGGCCACTTGAGGCCTCACTGACCCTTGAGGCTGGTCCTACAAACAGGCATCACATGTTATGCTCAGCTATCTTTTTAATATTCTGATAAACAATTGGCTCTTGTTAGTATGTATGACTTTTCTCTCACACATTTTATATAATTGGTCCCTCTCAGCCATCATTAAATATTTATAGCCTTTTATAGATCAAGCTTGTTTCACTTGATTGTGACCTCATTTGTGACTGTTCAAAATGTACACAATTCAGCTCACAGAATTGGCTCTTTTATCAACCTAGTCAGAAAGCTTTACTGTCTTCTAAGAAAATATTCCAGGCCCACTTTATTTTTTATTTCACAAACTCAAAATGAATTGTCTTCCAGAAAACAGATTTAGATACCAAACTATGGATGCCTGAAATGAACACTCTATTATTTCCCATAATCACTGGGGAAAATCAGGTGATATGGAAGATTCTAGTAACTTTAGTGAAAAAGCAGAAAAAAAAATTTTTTTAATAGGCCATTAGTTCATGTTGAGGTTTTCAAGTTACCTTTGTTTTAAATAGGATTTTAAACATGATTTTAATATGAACATATGTAAATACATTTCTCCATTTCTGACTAATCTGGGGGAGAACATACTATATATTATGTCAACTCTGTTATATATTCTCATCAAACATATGTTTCCCTTTTCTTTTTCTCTTGAAACTTTTGGATCAAGACTGAGGCACAAAGTATTCATACATTTTGCTGTTCAAAATGAGACTAAAAGTGAAATAGGGCTCTGTTAATAATTCTTGGATGCAGACATAAACTAAGACTATTCCAGGCAAACATGGTCATCCTTCTTAAACATCAGCTATATATAGAGGAAAGTAAGTTCTCTTCATGTGAAACCAAAGTGTGGTATATTCAAGAATAGACTTCCTTATATCTCAAGTACAATTTGAGACAAAGAAACAGTCTCAGGACTGTCAAAATTCTCTATTTTCATGGACACTAGAATCATGATTAACTTTTAACTTAAGAATCTTTACTATCAAACTCTAATTTCTTCAAGGTTTTAGGTAGGTATTAGATAAATATTTATCATCTCAATATTTTTCATTCAAATTTCCAAAGAACAATTCTAAATGTCAAAATTTATAACTAAATTAATATCAAGAATTATTTTTAAAGTATGCCTAATATTACTATTTTGAAAGCCAAACACTGGCAATTTACATAAAATATTTTCTATATGTTTGCATAATGCTCAAAATGTTGACTCGTAAGAAAACTCAGAAATGACAACCAGACAATTAGATTATGGTATCACTGAACTGCAATGCCATTTCCATATTACTTTCACTTATCTCCCAATATCAACCAGTTAATAGTATACTTTAGAGGTTTTCTTATAAAGACAAGTACAGGAATTTTGTACTACTTGTAGCCATATAAAACTTTAGTTAAAAAGTTCAAATCTTTATGTGAGTTATCATATACTATAATCTGAACTTTTAAATTCAGCAAAACCACCAAAGATATGTTAGTCTATCCTTCTCTGAGTAACTTGGTGGCTAAGCCTTAAAGATCTTCATGACCCAGATAAACACAATGGTGTGATCAATCATCCAGAATCAGACACCCTGGAATGCAAAATCAAGTAGGCTTTAGGAAGTATCACTGTGAACAAGCTAGTGGAGGTGATGGAATTCCAGTTGAGCTATTTCAAAGCCTACGAGATGATGCTGTGCAAATGCTGCATGCAATATGCCAGCAAATTTGGAAAACTCAGCAGCGGCCACAGAACAGGAAAAAGTCAGTTTTCATTCTAATCCCAAGAAAAGTGAAAGTGATAGTCATTCAGTCATGTCTGACTCTTTGTGACCCCATGGCCTATATAGTCCATGCAATTTTCCAGGCCAAATTCTGGAGTGGGTAGCCTTTCCCTTCTCCAGGGGATCTTTCAAACCCAGGGATCAAACCCAGGTTACCCAGTCCCAAAGAAAGGCAATGCCAGAGAATGCTCAAACTACTGCACAATTATACTTATATCACACACTAGCAAACTAATGCTCAAAATTCTCCAAGCCAGGCTTCAACTATATGTGAGCTGTGAACTTCCAGATATTCAAGCTGGATTTAGAAAAGGGAGAGGAACCAAAGATCAAATTACCAACATCCGCTGGATCATCGAAAAAGCAGGAGTTCCAAAAAAATTCTACTTCTGCTTTATTGACTATGCCAAAGCCTTTGACTGTGTGGATCACAACAAACTGTGGAAAATTCTTAAAGAGATGGGAATACCAGACCACTTGATCTGCCTCCTGAGAAATCTGTATGCAGGTCAAGAAGCAACAGTTCGAACTGGACATGGAACAACAGATTGGCTCCAAATCGGGAAAGGGGTATGTCAAGGCTGTATATTATCACCCTGCTTATTTAACTTTTATCCAGAGTACATCATGAAAAATGCTGGGCTGGATGAAGTGCAAGTTGGAATCAAGATTTCCGGGAGAAATATCAACAATGTCAGATAACTAGATGATACCACTCTTATGGCAGAAAGTGAAGAAGAACTGAAGAGCCTCTTGATGAAAGTGAAAGAGGAGAGTGAAAAAGTTGGCTTAAAACTCAACATTCAGAAAACGAAGATCATGGCATCTGGTCCCATCACTTCATGGCAAATAGGTGGGGAAACAGCAGAAACAGTCACAGACTTTATTTTGGGGGGCTCCTAAATCACTGTAGATGGTGACTGCAGCCATGGAATTAAAAGATGCTTATTCCTTGGAAGAAAAGTTATGACCAACCTAGACAGTATATTAAAAAACAGAGACATCACTTTGCCAACAAAGGTCCATCTAGTCAAAGCTATCTTTTTTCCAGTAGTCACGTATGGATGTGACAGTTGGGCTATAAAGAAAGCTGAATGCCAAAGAATTGATGCTTGTGAACTGTGGTGTTGGAGAAGACTCTTGAGAGTCCCCCGGACTACAAGGATATTCAACCAGTCCATCTTAAATAAAATCAGTCCTGAATAGTTATTGGAAGGTCTGATGCTGAAGCTCCAGTACTTTGGCTATCTGATGCAAAGAACTGACTCATCTGAAAAGACCCAGATGCTGGGCAAGATTGAAGGCAGGAGGAGAAGGGGACAACAGAGGATGGGATGGTTGGATGGCATTACCGACTCAATGGACACGAGTTTGAGTAAGCTCTGGGAGTTGGTGATAGACAGGGAAGCCTGGCATGCTGCAATCCATGGGGTTGCAAAGAGTCAGATATGACTGAGTGATTGAAGTGAGCTGAAGCTTTAATCAATGGTGTGGGATACAGTTTCACTGAAATCCATCTTGCTTTATGTTTCTGACATAGATAGTGTCCTTGAGCCATCTAGTATACTCTAAATAACCATCCCAGGCATTGAGGTAAAGTTATCCATTTTAAACACTTGGACTGCATTAGACCATTCCTTGCTTTGATTTTCAACGGCCTTGACTGATGTGGTTAAGAGAGTAAAAGGCCCACACTTTGGTCTATCTTGCTTTTAATGCAGTTCTTCACTTGTTGAGCAGGACTGGTTAGTGATAAGGAGCAGTGGATACATTCTGCAGATTTAACTTCACGAGAAAAACTTCCTTCAACAACTTAGTGATTTCATCGCATAGACTGCCTGCTCTCCCCTATAGCATCCTAAAATCACTATTTCTTCCTTCAGCTTCCTAAATATCTTTCAGTAGTAAATCATGATGATGGAGGATGAAGATTTTCTTGCCAGTTTCACTTCTGTTACCAACTGCATCCATTTTCGGTGAGTTGCTTATTACAAAAGACTCACATGTCCATGCATATGTGTGTGTGTTCATGCTCACATGCATTCACACACAGCAGGAGAGGAAGAGAGTTTCTATTTTATTCAGTCAGAATAATTTCCAATACATCTTACCAGTGAAGGATGCCCATACCACAGAAGCAGATACTGTATATATCAGCTTCTCTACATCTGTCATTTAGAATTCCTAATGTCAAGATGCTACTGATTTGTTAAATAGACACAAATTGCTTAACAAATCTATTCAGACAGAAAGTAGACTGGTGATTACTAACCTGGAGGAAGCAGGGAGGTATGAAGAGTGTTAATGGGTCTGAGGGTTTTTTATGGGGGACAAAATTTCCTAAAATTAGATTGAGGTGATGGTTGCTCAACTCCGTGAATATACTAAAGATCATTGAATCATATACTTTAAATGGGCAGACTATTTGCTGTATGAATTATATCTCAATCAAGCTGTTTTTAATAAAAGTCAAAATGCTGATAAACTGAACTGTAGAATCAAGGAAAACATTGTATCTGTTTAAAAGACAGAAATTAAAAAATCACATCAAAAAGAAAAGATTCTACTGAGATACTGGTATCTACACAGGAAAAAACCTACTAGATCTGAGATGATTTAGTTTCATTGTGCCTCAGCCCTTTTACATTCAAAGCTTTTATGTCTATTCAGGAAGAATTTAAACAAAGAGTTTATGCCTTTAGAAGAAAGTATTCACCCTGTTTTGGAGCCAAATTCATAGCAAAATCATATCCTCTTGCAGGAGAGAAAGTGGAATTCCTCACTGCCCAGTTGCCTCTGAATAATATCTCTGCCTCCAGCCTTTCAGTGCCCTAGAAAGTCCATTTCCCAATAGAATTAATTTGGTTAAGGGCCTGTCAGATGAAAGATTCATACGAGCCTTCCCAGAAGCTATTTTTAAAAATATTTCAGGGGCAAGACCCAGTAGTATTGTTGGACTTTAACCATGTGAACATCTCTTAGAAATCTAGATTTGGTTAAAAGTGCCCAATAAAAGTATTATTCTTTCCTAATGATAGGGTTTTACTCGCCTAAAGGCAGAAGAAACAAAAAGTGAGGGCTTATTTATTTGAATTTAATTTTAAATTATAAGAAATTGAGGATTAGGTGGATGTGACAAAGACCTGGGTGAAAAATAGCAGGTTATATTAGTTTCTAAATAGTTAACAATAAAGATAAGCACATTCCGACTTGTCTTATACTTTAGTTTTGGGCATCTAATCTAAAAGTTAAGAGGAATGAGACCTATAAACTATGGCAGGCAAGTCAAAAAAAGCACCCTACTCCAAAAGAATAGTAAACCGTAAAGTGAAATTACAAAGGAAATGTGAAAGGGATAGATAAATACACCAACACACCTACCCAGAGAGTTGTTTTATGATCTTTTATTTTAAGACTGTATAGAATGGGTCGTATAAACAAGTATAAAAGCAACATAAAAGTATATTACAAACCCTAAAGAATAGATCAAGAAGGCCAAAACTCAGGTTTAAGAAAAACTATAAAGAAAAAATGTATTTTAGCTGTGTGGCCACAAGAAAATGTACAAGTAAGTGATAAAACACTGGATAGTTGCAAATGGAAGAGGAAAGAGATATTGGAGGTATATCTCTTACTCAAACAATACTCAGCTAAAACCTCATGTGTAATCATGACAGTAAAAAAAAAAAAAAACACCTGCAAGATCATTATTATCAGTCCCATTTTTCACAGAGAAAACTGAAGATTACAGAAGTTAGGCAATTTGCAGAGGTTTTATGACCAGTAAAGGAGTTATTGGCATCAGATTTTCCTGACTCCAAAAATAACAAGAAAAAGTAAATTATTGACACCTCTATTATGTTCAGTTTTCACTACCCAGGAAAATGGTCTTCAAACTTAAATGAAAAATTAAAGCTAAAATGAAATTAAAATTTTAAATATACAAGTTAATGAAAGACTACTTTCTTTGGAATAACCAATTGCTCAAATGGCATTACATCCTAGGCTATTAAAAGAATGTAGTGTTCTATAGATACATCTATTATAAAACTTAAAAAATTTTATTCCATTTGGCAGGAGCAATTTGTCATTTGCAGGGGATTGTAGATTCATTGTACAGTCTGTAACAAAACCAGTGCTGTTATATCCATATGGTTCTCAATTAATATGTGTCTCATCATGGAACTATTGTTTTGAAATCAAGAACTCATGACAAATTTGAAGTTTTGGAACTATGAATGTGTACTAACATTCAAAACTAGGAGAGAAACTGGTGGTAACTACTACTTGAGCACTTACTATATGTCAGAGTAGTGGTTGGCGCTTGACCCATATTGAGTCATTTAAGCCTTGCTTAATTGGTAGAAGATTTTATATACTAGGAAACCAAAGTTAAAAAGATCTAAAAACTGCCAGACTGTACATAGCTGGGATCCACCAGATGGCCTGTATTTTAAACCCAAGGCTGTAGTTGAAAGTACATGCTGGAGTATGTATTGGTCAAATGATGTTGGAACATGTTCCTTAATTGCTCTAAGCTTCACTTTCTCCTTTGCAAAATAGGGATAATGACAAAACTCAGAGAAATGTGACAATTATCTATATCAGGAATACCTAAATTTTATATATATATTTATATGTATAAATATATATATTATATATATATTATTTTATATATATATTATTATATATATATAGCTGTGTGTATATGTCAATCCCAGTCTCCCAATTTATCACTCCCTCTCTTTCCCTTTCTCCCTGGTCCATTATTCTTGTCTGGGAAATCCCATGGACAGAGGAGCCTGGTGGGCTGCAGTCCCATGGGGTCACAAAAGAAACAGACATGACTTCACATTTAAACACCACCAACAACCATAGGTTTGTTTTCTACATCTGTAATACTATTTCTGTTTGTAAATAAGCCCAGTCATATTTTCTAACAAAGACCTATTCTATGGTACATGGAAGTCTACTCAATACTCTGTAATGACCTACATGGCAAAAGAATCTAAAAGAGCGGTTATATGCATAACTAGTGCACTTTGCTGCACATCTGAAAGTTACACATGATAAATCAACTACACTATGATAAATTCTTTTTTTAAGTCAGAAAATTAATATTAAATAATTGGAATAATGATTTGGAAAGATATAAACAGGAAAAAATAAATTTAAATCATAACTAGTTAGTACTTATTAGGCAAAAGAAAAAGAATACACAAATTTGCATGACACTTAGTAAGTGCTCCATAATATAAATAATATCAACAATCTACAATAATGAAAACAATGGCATTGTTAGGTAGCATGAAATCATGTACTGCCAAGCCATTAATATTAATAGTGGTGCTTTTCCATTTGACTATTTGTTTTTTCTGTATTCAGGAAACCCCAGAGACAAGGGGGCTTCTACATCCATCAGCTGTCTAACCCTTCATCCTATAAGAGCCCAGGGAGGGTCAAATAAGTGTTAGAGTACCATGTGCCAAAGTTCTTCCTGTTTAGCAGATATGTTTGCTTCTGATGGTGTTAGAAATTGTAGACCATTGCAGCTGAGTTTAGCAAGAAGTAATCTACATGGGGCATGGGGTCATGGCATACCCAAGCAGAACTTAAAACAGAAATTTGGTGTTAGGTGGGGCAAGAAGCTTTCTTTTACTCTGCAGAAATCTGTCAATCCACATGCACAACTTTCCACAGAGGACAAAGCATTGCCAAACCAGCTCCACTAAGTACAGGCTATCTCACAAGCACAACCACAGCCCAAGAAATAAAGCGCATTCTCACAGACCTCAAACAAGGGAGATCAATTCCTAAGTAGGAAAGCAATCTAATGAATTCTTCCTCTTTTTTTTTTTTTTTTTTTAATAGTGGACTAAGGGACTTACAATCAGGGTAAGTCTTTCCAAAAAGAGAAAATATCTTTTTGCTACTCTTCAATTCAGTTCAGTCGCTTAGTCGTGTCCGACTCTTTGCGACCCCATGAATCGCAGCACGCCAAGCCTCCCTGTCCATCACCATCTCCCGGAGTTCACTCAGACTCACATCCATCGAGTCCGTGATGCCATCCAGCCATCTCATCCTCGGTCGTCCCCTTCTCCTCCTGCCCCCAATCCCTCCCAGCATCAGAGTCTTTTCCAATGAGTCAACTCTTCACATGAGGTGGCCAAAGTACTGGAGTTTCAGCTTCAGCATCATTCCTTCCCAAGAAATCCCAGGGCTGATCTCCTTCAGAATGGACTGGTTGGATCTCCTTGCAGTCCAAGGGACTCTCAAGAGTATTCTCCAACACCACAGTTCAAAAGCATCAATTCTTCGGCGTTCAGTCTTCTTCACAGTCCAACTCTCACATACATACATGACCACAGGAAAAACCACAGCCTTGACTAGACGGACCTTAGTCGGCAAAGTAATGTCTCTGCTTTTGAATATACTATCTAGGTTGGCCATAACTTTTCATTCAAGGAGTAAGTGTCTTTTAATTTCATGGCTGTAGACACCATCTGCAGTGATTTTTGGAGACCAAAAAAATAAAGTCTGACACTGTTTCCACTGTTTCTCCATCTATTTCCCATGAAGTGATGGGACCAGATGCCATAATCTTCATTTTCTGAATGTTGAGCTTTAAGCCAACTTTTTCACTCTCCTCTTTCACTTTCATCAAGAGGCTTTTAGTTCCTCTTCACTTTCTGCCATCAGGGTGGTGTCATCTGTATATCTGAGGTTATTGATATTTCTCCTGGCAATCTTGATTCCAGCTTGTGTTTCTTCTAGTCCAGCATGTCTCATGATGTACTCTGCATAGAAGTTAAATAAGCAGGGTGACAATATACAGCCTTGATGTAGGGATCAGTGAAGAAATAACTCCAGAAAGAATGAAGGGATGGAGCCAAAGCAAAAACAATAGCCAGTTGTGGATGTGACTGGTGATAGAAGCAAAATCCGATGCTGTAAAGAGCAATATTGCATAGGAACCTGGAATGACAGGTCCATGAGTCAAGGCAAATTGGAAGTGGTCAAACAAGAGATGGCAAGGGTGAATGTCGATATTCTAGGAATCAGCGAACTAAAACAGATTGGAATGGGTGAATTTAACTCAGATTGCTACTCTTGGACAGTGTAAAATAACCAAATACATCTGTAAAATGAAGTGCCCCTGGGGAATATGTCTCTGAGCATCTTTGAGGGCACAGGCTTGGAGAATGTCAGTACCGCATTTATCAAAGAGAGTCTTAGGGTGCGTAAGGTTCTTAGAGTCACTTGGTAGCAAAATTTAATTCATTTAAAAATGAAATACGGATTATATATAGTTAGATACAAGTATCTTATTTCATTGAATTTGCCCATATATATCTATACTTATATAAACACACCCAGATCAAGACATAGACTGTTACCATGGTTCCAGATAGTTTCCCTCTGTTCCTCCCAGTCTATACCAACACCTCCAAGGAGGCGACCACTATTCTGATTTCCTCATCATAGATTAGTTCTGCATGCTTTGTAACTCATATACATGGAAATGTTTGATGCATAGTAATTTCTGTCTGGCTTTATTTTTTTTTGACTCAGCACAATGTTTTGACATTTTGACTTATATTTCTGTTATAGAATGTATCAGGAGCTAATTATTATTATTTTGTTGTATGTTATTTGATTGCATGGACATATCATGATTTTTAAGACTCCATTCTCCAGTTCATGTTTCTAGTTGGTGGCTATTTTGGAATAAAACTGCTTTGACTATTCTTGTAAAGTCATTTTATTGTCATGTATATTCATGTCTCTTGAGATGTGCCTCAGAGTGGAATTTTGGGGATATAGAGTAGATGAGATGTTGCTAGTGGTAAAAAAAAAAAAAAAAAAACCTGCCAATGCAGGAGATGCAAGAGATGCAGGTTCAATCCTTGGGTGGGGAATATCCCCTGGGGGAGGAACGGCAACCTACTCCAGAATTCTTTCCTGAAAAATTCGATGGACAGAGGAGCCTGGTGGGCTGTAGTTCATGGGGTTGCAAAGAGTCAGACACAACTGAGCATGCACATTTAAAAAAATGTAATAGGCTAGGTGAATGTGTAATATTATGGGAAACTTTAAGCAGGGGAATGATACAATCTGATGTTTATAAATGGTTATGCTGGTTGTTGAATTGGGAATAGAATTTAAGGGAGGGAAGGGTAGAAACAGGGAAAATGATCAGGAGGTGACTGTAGGAATTCACTAGATGATGATGGTGATGGTTGTGAGCAATGGTCAGATTCTGAACATACTTTTGAAGGGAAAGATAATAGGACTTCTGAACTAATTGAATGTGGGTTATGAAAAAAGAGAGAATTTAAGGATGACTCCAGGGATTTTGCCTAAGCAGTTGGAAGAATGTAGCTGTTACCAAGATCAAAAGATGAAGAAAGAACTGGGTTTTGGGTGGGAGGTGGGGGCTGACAGGTGAAGGAGTGGACAAGTTCTATTTCAGATGTGGGTCAGACATCACAGCTGTGCTGTTGAGTATGTTGAGTAGGTAATTGGGGATATAAAGTTGAATCTCAGAAAAGAGGTCTGAGTCAGAAATAGAAATTTGTAACTGTTCGTAAAAAAAAAAAATTGTAAATAAAGTCAAAAGAGTTAATGAAATCTCTCTCATTCAGGGGAATGAACATCGGCAGAGAATGGACCATAACCAAGGATTGATCATTGGACACTCAAAACCAAGAGGCTGAACAGAAAAGGAGGAAGTTGTGAAGGTAATTGTGAAGGAGTGACCAATGAGGTAGCAGGAAAACCAGGGCCAGTGGAAGTGTTTAAGGAAAAAATGATGAAGTATGGCAAGTGTTCCTGATAATTAAATTAAGGAGAACACTGGGGGTTGGCCACTGGGTTGTCACTCTGGCAGGCCATTCATGACTTTCATTAAAATAATAGGAAGGTAGGAACACTGATTCTCTTTAGGAAAAGCCACTGCTGTAGAGATGTTTAACAAGGTTTGTAATATTTTGAACTTTGACACATGAGTGACTTTGAGTTTTATCAATTTTCAAGACACCAAATTTGCTATACACCTTCCAGTAAGGACCGCCTGGCTGCAGCTCTTCAAAGCTGACCAAACTGACTGACTGAGACCAAGAAAAAAAATGGGAAGGAAACAGCTATCAGTTTATGTTTATTTGACTTTTATTTTATAAGAGAAGGGAGAATTTCATTTCTAGAATATAATTTCTTACTGGAAAATTTATTATGGAAGCAAAAATTTCAGAGACCATCAGTCAACTAGTAGTGATATTTTAAAATCAAACTTTTAGTCAATTTTTACATAATAGTGTCAAGGACTATGATGTTATGTGTAGTTTACAAATGATAAATAGAGGCATAGAGATGATAAGTTATTTTCCCCAAGTCACATAGGTAGAAGAAGGAGCCAGCTGGCTCCAAGACTCAAGCTCTAAAGCATTGTACTCAGATTTAACAGAAGGTCAAATTTGAATATTTGACTAGGCAGAAAGATACAAAAGATATGAAATTCCCAAGTGAGATCCCTGGCAGACCAAGATGCATATTTTCAAAGGAAATGTCAGAGAATTGGCTTCATTATTCTAAAATGATTTCCACAATGAATCTATAAAAGAGTCAAAAGAATTGCAAAAGATAGAAGAGTTTTCTAAAATGGATTTCTTTTACTTTTAATTTTTATTTTAAACTTTGAAAAAAAATTGTATATATTTAAGATGTATAACATGATATGCATGTAAACAGTGAAATAATAACTAGAGTTAGGCTAATTGAAATATTATCTCCTCACTGTTTCTATTTATTTCGTGATGTGAACACCAGAAATCTACCCTTTTAGCAAATTTCCAATATCCAATACAGTATTATTACCTATACTCATCATGCTGTACATCAGATCTACAGGTTTATTCATCTTGCATAACTGCAACTTTCTACCCTTTGAGCAAAGTCTCCCCATTTCCCCAAACTCCCCAACCATGGTAACCACCATTCTATTCTCTGCTTTTATGTATTTAACTTTTTTTTAGATTCCACATATAAGTGAAATCATGAATATCTTTTTCTTTTTGTGTCTGGCTTATTTCAATTACCATAATTTCTTCCAGGTTCATCCACATTGCTGCAAATAACAGGATCTCTTTCTTTAAAACTAGAATATATTATATATATTCCTTATCCATTAATACATTAGTGGACATTAGGTTGTTTCCATTTCTTGGTTCCTGTGAACAATGCTGTTTTGAACACAAGAATGCAGATAATCTCTTGGAGGGAATGATTTCATTTCTTTGGGGTATATACCCATAAGAAGGATTGATGGATCAAATGGTGCTACGTGTTAAGTTGCTTCAGTCATGCCCGACTATTTGCGACACTATGGACTGTAGCCCATCAGGCTCTTCTGTCCATGGGATTCTCCAGGCAGGAATACTGGAGTGGATTGTCATTTCCTTCTCCAGGGCATCCTTCCAACCCAGGGATCAAACCTGGGTCTCCTGCATTGCAGGCAGATTTTTTTTTTTTTTTTTGAATTTACATACAGTTTTCCACAGTAGCTCTACCAGTTTCATTCCTACCAACAATGTATGTGTCACCTTTCTTCACATCCTTACCCACATTTTGTGTTTTTTTTTTTGACAATAGCCAATAAATATAGGACCTGAAACTATAAATCTCCTAGAGAAAACAGAGCATTGACAGTATACTTGGTGATTCATTTTTTTTAATATATAGTACCAAAAACTCTGGCAACAAAAGTATAAACAAGTGGCAATACATCAAATTAAAACTTTCTGAATGGCAAAGAAAATAATCAACAAAATGAAATGCAATCCATAGATTGGAAGGAAATATTTGCAAGTCATACATATCTGAGAAGCAGTTAATATTCAACATATAAAAGGATCTGATACAATTCAGTAACAAGAAAACAAACAACCAAATTTTTTAAAATGAACAAAGGACCTGAATAAATATTTTCCAAAGAAGACAGGCACATGGGCAACAGGTATATGAAATGGTGCTCAACATCACTAATTATAAGGGAAATGCAAATCAAAACCACACTGAGATATCACTTCACACTTATTTAAGTGAGTTTCTCTAGAGAAAATCTAATGTTTAACTATTAATCCTAAAGGTGTGTGGTAGAGAGTACTGCTTCTTAACTCCAAGTCTAGCGAATTGTAGCTTCAATGGAGCCACATGAAAGATGAGTGTGTATCCCTTATATGGAGGGACCTGGTGCCTGATCCACACAGAGCACCCAGGGTAGAGGTTTTGTCTTGGAAGTAATCGCTCACATCTCTGACAGCCAGTCAAAGGTGAGGAACCCATTAGGCTCACGTTTAAAAAGTGATATTTCTTAAGAGACTGCCCAAAGTAAGAGGAAAATGGAACTTAGATGTTCTGGAGAATACTCCAGGAACAGAGCCAGAAGGGTTCTGAGGCTGCCCAGAAAGTCAGACAACCCCACAGAAGTGGGAGGGAATTCATGACCCATGTGAAAACTTACCCAATGATAAACAGGAATGAGGAGGGAGCCAGCAAATACATTCTCTTCCCTCTGCCCTCAATTCTCATTTCTGAGTATCAGCAGTTCAAGGAAGTCCATTAGAAAAGTGACCTGGGTCCAAACATCAGTTAGGGTTTCATGCAAAACTTGGAACAGGTTGGTAAAGGAACCCACCACTTTCGCTTGCTTTCCTTCTCTCCCAACCCATCGCTTCCCCTTTTCCTCTCACTCTTATTCTCCTGGCACTGAATCCACCAGTAAAACCTTAGGTAGAAAGCTTGGCCTCAGCCGGTTTCCTATTAAAGACAGGCAGCGCCAGCATCACCTTCCTTGTGACCAGGAATGTCCAACAAGCACAAACCATTCAGAAACTCACTTACTGGCGGTTCTAAAGCTATATCCTTAAGGTTGCTTTCTCAGTAATCAAGCCAACATTTTAGCGTTCATTTTTCCATATTCTGTGTTTCTTACTCAATGGGTCTCAAAACCAGTAGGAAAAGGCATATAATTGATCTTCTCAAACCCCCAGAGCCTAGACTGTTGCTCTGTCTGCTTTCAAACACCACATACAACTCTTACTCTATGTATAATCTACTTTATATTGTGAGCTATCACAAGTCAGTGGCCCTAATTTAGATTTACCTGAATTCCTCACAATGTCTAATATAATATATTAGTATATAGTAGATACAATACAATATATAGTAGATAATATACAATATATTTAATATAGTAGCTGTGCATCTACTAACCTAAGTCAAAATCTCCCATTTTGCATAAAATCAAATAATTCATTTCAGTGAAGTAACCTTTAATATTTGATACCTGCTTAAGAAGGCATGAAAGAATTGAGACCCTCCAGATACCAGACCACCTGACCTGCCTCCTGTATGCAGGTCAGGAAGCAACAGTTAGAACTGGACATGGAACAACAGACTGGTTCCAAATAGGAAAAGGAGTACGTCAAGGCTGTATATTGTCACCCTGTTTATTTAACTTATATGCAGAATACATCATGAGAAACCCTGGGCTGGAGGAAGCACAAGCTGGAATCAAGATTGCTGGGAAAAATATCAATAAGCTCAGATATGCAGATGACACCACCCTCATGGCAGAAAGTGAAAAGGAACTAAAGAGCCTCTTGATGAAAGAGAAAGAGGAGAGAGAAAAAGTTGGCTTAAAACTCAACATTCGGAAAACTAAGATCATGACATCTGGTCCCATCACTTCTTGGCAAATAGAGGGGAAACAGTGGAAACAGTGTCAGACTTTATTTTTCTGGACTCCAAAATCACTGCAGATGGTGATTGCAACAATGAAATTAAAAAACATTTACTCCTTGGAAGGAAAGTTATGACCAACCTAGATAGCATATTTAAAAGCAGAGACATTACTTTGCCAACAAAGGTACATCTAGTCAAGGCTATGGTTTTCCAGTAGTCATGTATGGATGTGAGAGTTGGACTATAAAGAAAGCTGAGTGCCCAAGAATTGATACTTTTGAACTGTGGTGTTGGAGAAGACTCTTGCGAGTCCTTTGGACTCTAAGGAGGTCCAACCAGTCCATCCTAAAGGAGATCAGTCCTGGGTGTTCATTGGAAAGACTGATGTTGAGGCTGAAACTCCAGTACTTTGGCCACCTCATGCAAAGAGCTGACTCATTAGAAAAGCCCCTAATTCTGGGAAAGATTGAGGGCAGGGGGAGAAGCGGAAGACAGAGGATGAAATGGTTGGATAGCATCACTGACTCAGTGGACATGGGTTTGAGTGAACTCCGGAAGTTGGTGATGGACAGGGAGGCCTGGCGTGCTGTGGTTCATAGGGTCACAAAGAGTCAGACACGACTGAGCAACCAAACTGAACTGAACTGAAAAGGTGAAGACAATGGACAATAAACATCCTAAATCTTTTTTAAAATCTCCAGAGCTGGAATCTTTAACTAGAAAATTGGAAGATAATATGCATGTGTGTGCTCAGTCATGTCCGACTCTTTGCAACTACTGTAGCCCATGAGGCTCCTCTGTCCATGGAATTTTCCAGGCAAGAATACTGGAGTGGGGTGCCATTTCCTACTCCAGGTTATCTTCCTGACCTAGGGATAAGAGAGACAGGCAAATTAAAATGACAATGAGATACAACTACTTACTTAAAATTGTTAAAATAATAATAGTAACAATAGCTGACAATACCAAACAATTAGTTCCGTTCAGTTCAGTCTCTCAGTTGTGTCTGGCTCTTTGCAACCCCAAGGACTGCAGCACGCCAGGCCTCCCTGTCCATCACCAACTCCCGGAGCTTACTCAAACTCATTTCCATTGAGTCGGTGATGTCATCCAACCATCAGCAAGCCATAAATTACTGGCAGGAAGGCAAAATTGTACAGCAACTCTGTATAACATTTCAAAAGTTTCCCATAAAATTATACATTTACCGTATGATTCTGTCATCCCATTCCTAGTTATTTACTTCAAAGAGATGAAAGTATAGGTTTTAACAAAGACCTGTATAGAAATGTTCATAGCATCTTTATTTATAATAGCCCCAAAGCAAAAACAAAGCACATTTCCATAAACAGGTGAATGTAGAAACAAAGTGTGGTACAATCATACAATGGAGTACTACTCAGCAAAGGAAACGGGGAACTATCAATACACAGAAGAAAAATTATTCCTTTCGTAGGAACTTAACACATGATAATGTTTATTCCATTGTCTTCCAAAAATCTGAAAAACTAAGTTTAGCATAACAAATTTCAACTCTAAATAGCTGCAATTGGTAGAAGCACTTTTCTTTCATAAGTAGTGGTAGTCAGAAGGATATAAAATACTTCTGTACCTCACTTTGCCCATCAGCACGCCATGAAATTCTATACCCAGAAATCCATTATCTTCCTTTTAATGCTACAGTCATGAATATGTTTTGACACGTTCATACAAACACACTGGCCTGTAAGAATGAAGGTGACTAATCCACTGACACAGCAATAACTGCCATCAAAATTATCTGGATTGGGGCTTTATAATTACTAATTTTTTCACATACTATATTCAAAATTACCAATAAATGGCAACCCACTCCAGTATTCTTGCCTGGGAAATCCCATGGACAGAGAAGCCTGGTGGGCTGCAGTTCATGGGGTCACAAAGAGTTGGACACAACTGAATGACTGAGCAACTCCATTTTCTCTAACAGGCAAAGGGTTTGTTAATAGACTATTATCCTTGTGTCAAGAGATTTTCTTCAGTTTGCTTTTCCTATTTTTCTATAACTAATTTTAGCATAATGCTCATTTTGTTTTCCTCACTCCATGAAAGTTAGATTAACCTTGACAAATTGGTGCTGAAAGCCAGTGAGTTATTATGTGATCTGAGAATCTAGCTCCTTGTATTTGAAGCTTCACTTAATTAGCAGACTCAGAGTGGTGGGAACATTTATCATGAACCACTAAACAAAACTGTACAGAAACTGAATAGCTCATTTGTCTAAAATTATCACTTTCTGTGAAACAAAGTAGTTAATTAGCTAATTATTTGTTATGAATGATAAAAGTCACTACTGCTTTTACTGTATTTGATAATAAACAGAAAGTTTCAGTACTTAAAGTTTATTCACTCTCTGGCAGCTTTCCTAAGTACCGAAAGAATAGTCACATTTAAAGTGCCAAAGATTTCCTGGCAGTAGAAGTCAAATACTTCCAGTAAAGGTCTTATATAACTAGATTTTTAGAGTAAATACACATCGCTGGAGACAACTCATAATTTTAAAGCTGCAGGTGGCTCCAGAGCTTATCTGATCCACCTGTCTGGTTTCCAGTGAGTCAACTGCAGCCCACATGGTTTGCAACTTATCCAAATTGAACATCTGAGTTATTTTTCTCTGTATGCTATTCTATAACTTCTTAGTCTATTATCTGATTTAATAACTTATTAAATCAGTACCACAGAGTATGATAGTAACTTAAGATATGATATATGTACTTTGATTACCCCCAAAATAGATGCATATGATGACAGATTAAAAAATAATTAACCCTCCTCAGTCTTCTAATATACACAATCCAATATTAAAAATATAGATCTACTTTCTCTAATGTTACCAAAATAAATTCAGGATTTTAACATCTAGTATCATCAGGCTCCTAAATGAATCAAGGCTCAACTCCTGGAGCCTTTAGCCAGATGGCATTCTTTATTTGGTATTAGCATATATAATGGTATTGGTTAAACAGAAGGACTAGGCATAATCACCTAGACCAAAAAAAAAAAAAAAATAGATAAAACCATGATATTCGAACATTTAGAGTTTGTTGTTGCTGCTGTTTGGTTGCTAAGTTGTGTCCAATTCTTTGCAACCCTGTGAACTGTAGCACGCCAGGCTTCACTGTCCTTCACTATCTCCCAGAGTTTGCTCAGATACATTATTGAGCCAGTGATGCTATTGAACCATTTCATTCTCTTCCACTCTTTTCTCTTCTTTGCCTTCATTTTTTTCCCAGTATCAGGGTCTTTTCAAATGAGTTGGTTCTTTTCATCAAGTGGCCAAAGTATTGGAGTTTCAGCTTCATCATCAGTCTTTCCAATGAATGTTCAGGGTTGATTTCCTTTAGAATTGACTGGTTTGATCTTGTAGTCCAAGAGACTCTCAAAAGTCTTCTCCAGCACCACAATTCAAAGTATCAATTCTTCAGCACTCAGCCTTCTTTACAGTCCAACTCTCACATCCATACATGCCAAATGCCAAGTCGCTCCAGTCGTGTCCGACTCTGTGTGACCCCATAGACGGCAGCCCACCAGGCTCCTCCGTCCCTGGGATTCTCCTGGCAAGAACCCTGGAGTGGGTTGCCACTGCCTTCTCCAATACATGAAAGTGAAAACTGAAAGTGAAGTCGCTCAGTCGTGTCCAACTCTTCACGACCCCATGGACTGCGGCCCACCAGGCTCCTCCACCCATGGGATTTTCCAGGCAAGAGTACTGGAGTGCATATCCATACATGACTACTGGTAAAACCAAGGCTGTGATTCATGAAGGGGATTTAGAGTTTGAGTGGAAAGAAATCAGCAGTGAAACCGAGAGATAGTAGCAGATAATGTGGGATTAAACTTTTGGGTATTTGCTTTCACAGAAACAATAGATTAGCCATCAGGAAAATGCATATCAAGATTACAACTGAGATACCACTTCACGTGCACTAGGATGGCTATAATAAAATACAGAAATAATAATAAGCATTAATGAGGCTGTGGAGATTGAAACCCTCATATGCTGCTTGTGAAAATTGTAAAATGGTTCGGCCATTTTGGGAGAGTCTGGAAGCATCTCAAGATATTAGATGTATAGTTAGCTACTTTGTGACTAAGCAAAGCCATTCCTATATATCCCAGATAATTATTGGATGAATCATCCATATAGAAACTAGAGTCACAAAAATTAATGCAAGAGTGATAGGAAGAAAGTAAGTGAGCCTTTAAAATCTTCAGATAGTAAGGGGAGAGTGATCTAAAGATTGAGAGATAGTGGCGATAAGGAAAGAAAGTGACATAATTTGATGACAAGTTCCGCAAAGGATCTGCATCCTTTGGAATTAGAGGGAGGAGAAATTGCCTAGAAATGGCAATGGGAAGAAAACAAAGCTCTCTTTTCCTTTGTAGGGCCTCAGGTTTTCCCAAATATTTGCTAGTGGTATATCTTCATTTCCAGAGAAGTACAAGAAAGGTTTGAGAAGTTACAAAATGGGGTATTGAATAGTTTGGGATTATGATTTGGTTAATGATTAGTGATTGGACCTGGACTTTGAAACTCAATGAAATAGGTAAACGTGATGCTCTTCATTCTTACTTGACCGTAAGATATCAGCTCAGATTGATTCTATTGGGCATTATGGGCCTCCTGTGTAAAATTCTACTCCTGTAATTTTCAGTGAAACTCAAGTGAAATTAGAGACATATCTCTATATATTGACAATGTGAGAGCAAAATCTATAGGAAATCCTCCAAGATTATTTTTTGTCTCAATAAATCTCCTGATGAGGCTCAGCAGTCTAAGTTCTATCAAGAATACTAAGAACAATTACTTCACTAAAATGCATGGTTTTCCAAACATGTCTCAGTATAGGATTTTTCCACTGTATGATTAAAATAATAGGTTTATTTTAAAAAGATAAAATCTGAAATGTCCACATCAAAATAAAACACCATTTGAGGTATTAGTAGTCTCTCCTGCTCCTCCTTCTGTTTCGCCACTTCTGCCGCCTCTTTTTCTAACATTAAGCCTAATAGCTAATTTCTAAGCAATTTGAAAAATCAAGATATGTTTTATTTTTCTTTTTTAAAAAAAATCTACCTGGTAATATTTCTCTCTTTGGTACTTCCATGTAGATAATATTTTGAAGCTAGAGAAAAATACTGATATACAAGTATTTACATTAAAGCTATCCTTTTAAGAATTAAAGTTATTGATAAATACCAGTCTTCAACAGAAAATACATTCTGGAAAGATTATGTAGTGTTTTTTGATAGCATATGACTATTTCTAACCAACTTGACTTGAATAAACGTGGACAGTATGCCAAGAAAAAGTGGGAGTTAAGAAAATTTATTTGAATGAAATACAATATCTGACCTTAGACTAATAACCTAAGACTTTCTAGCATCAGGGGCAGAGAGCAGATGATTTATAATGAAAATAGCTTTGAATCAAAGTAAGTATTTCTGATCAGCAACTAGAGATCCATTAAGAAGTCATTAACCACAGTTAGTTTCTCCATCCTAATTTCAGTTGCCTCATGGATTGACAGCTGACTGCTGACAACAGTTACTTACAACAGAAAAAAATATCAAGACTGATTTTTGAGGCAAGTAAACAAAGAAAATTTTTATAATTTATATTATTCATCTGAAAGACAAATGAAAAAATCTATCTCCGTACTGAAAATATATTTTTAAAAGATCTCCAAATTGTGGAACACAGAAGTATTCTCCTTCATGGCATAAGGAAATAATCTGTCCCTAGTGCCAAGTAGATTTGAATAAAACTAGATATTTTCCTTTGGTTTTATGAATAATTGTACCTATTGGCCCTTGATTACTCTATTTTTGCCTGCTTTATAAGACTGAGTGTTCTGTGACACAATTGCTATAGAAATTGTGATGGAATTTTAAGGACAAAGAGTTTTACAGGATTTTGTATTTCTCTTTTATCTTTCAAAATTGTCATCATAATTCTCCACACATGGTAGATGCTTAATAAGCACCATGGACTGCTAAAACAGTTTGAGTTTTCTTAGTTAGGAATATTACCCAAAATGATTGCTATTAAATCAATTCAATTCAACATATATTCATCAAAATCTTCTCTGTACGAAGCACATCAGGGATCAAGATACATGAGGTCTTTGTGTTTTCTGGGTGCTTACATTCTAGTTGGGAGAAAGATAATTAATAAAAAAACAAAAAATATTATTTCCTACTGTGATATGTATCAGGTTGGAAACAAAGTGATGGGAATAAGCAATGTAAGTTACCAGATACAGTAATAAAGAAAGGCTCCTTTAACCAGTGGGTAAAGTGGGGAGTGGGATAAATTGAGACATTGGATTGATATATACACACTACTATATGTAAAATAGAGCACAGCAACCCGCTTCAGTATTCTTGCCTGGAGAATGCTTTGTTCAGAGTGGCCTGATGGGGCTACAGTCCATGGAGTCACAAAGAGCTGGACAGGACTGAGTGACTTTCACTTTCACTTTCAATAAGAACCTTCTGTATAGCACAGGAAAATCTACTCAGTGCTGTGTAATGGCTTATATGAGAACAGACTCTATTAACAAAAAAGAGTGGAGATGTATATGTATAACTGATTCACTTCACTGTATACCTGAAACTAACACACACTGTAAATCAATTATACCCCAATATATTTGTTTAAAGAAACACTCCTTGGAAAAAGTACTATCTGAGCAGCCATTTGAATGAAGTAGAATAAGACAAGAAACTATATTGGGGAAGAGTGGTCTGACGGGAACAGCAAATGCCAAGAGATGGAATCCCCAGATTTGAGAAACAGAAAGGTAGACCATTGTGAACATGAGATATAATTTTAAAAGGATGAATAAGTTAGGTAAGGATATAATCACATAGAGACTTGAGAACAATCTTAAGGAGTTTTAGATTTGTTTAATTTGTGATATGAAACCATTGCTTGTGTTTTGAGCAGGGGAATGATGGCATGATGTGGTTTATATTTAAAATAGATCATCTTGATTTTTGTATGAAAAATAGACATCAGGGAAAGTAGAATCAAAGAGACCAAATGGTAAATGACTGCAGTACACTAGGCAGGAAGAGATGGCTTAGATTAGCCTGGAACTGGCTCAGGGCTGATGAGAAGCAAATCCAAGCTAAATATCTGGAAATTAGCAGTGACAAGGCTTTATAACTAGATTTTCTTACCAATTGGTATGAGATGGATTGAGAAGACCAATATAACATCAGCCTGAAAAAAAAAAAAACTGATGAAGATTGTGATTAAAAAAAGAAAATATTTTTCTCAAAAGTAAGAATTTACCACTGGGTTGGGGTTAGGGGGAGGTCAGTGGAGAAACATTGTCAACATCAACCAGTAGTTTAGTTGTTTGGGAATCATCAGTTAGTGTGCATTTTTTGAGCATCTAACTTGTCAGATTAAGTACTATGTTAGGCCCTCATAAGTGAAGCATAACTTACTTCAGTTCATATATAATTCATGAGATAGTCCCAAACTATGATTTCTTTTAGAAGATTGAGATCTTTGGCTTTGGTTTACATAAAAGTCAGAAATAGGAGCAATGCTGTCTCAATCTTCTAACACAACTTCCCTAAGTCTTAGCTGATTACTTGTTTTCTGGACTTTTCCAGTAATAGCAAGTACACAGAGAGTTATTTAGCTTTGAATAAAAAGTCCAACATAAACATATCTATGAACTGTTCTCTTTATAGTTTATTGATATAAATTACTGGTTTCTATACTCTATTGCCTAATCCCCAGCCTGGTAAAAAGGAAAGGAAATAATGAAGAGAGAAAGTTATCTATAATCTGTCCCATCTCTTTTTTTGACAATTGTCTATTCAGCATTGGATGGGTGGATGATCTTGTATATAATTCTCTATATAGTATGGAGAGCTAGGTAATAGAGAAAACAAGAGTAATATAGTTGCAGAACAAAACTGTGTCACTGAAAATAATTCCCTAGAATAGGTTTCAATCTTCATTAAGGAAAAGAGGCTCGCTCAGAAATGTCAATTCACCTCTGAGGTTGCAAACCAAGACCCTTTGGCTAAATTCAATCTAGAGGCATGTTCTGCTTAGCTCTCAAAGTGTTTCTTTTGAATAATTTGTAATTTGTTGCTGATATTTGACAGTCAAAAGAATTTACATCTTTTCCTTTAAGATAAAAAAATAAAAACAAAACAAAACAAAAACTGACAGTACTCAAGAAAAGATCTATATTCCTATAAGACAGCTGGCAGTAGCTAATTAAATGCTATGCCTTTAAATTTAGCACTTTGCCAAATTCCCAAGTACTGTTGTCTTCCAATTATTTAGATCAAGACTCAGTTTTAAGTTGTCCAAATTGAGGCTGATGCACTCATCTGATTTTGCTTTGCTAGCACTCTTCCCCCATAATCTATCCTCTCCATATTAACATCAATCTGAACAATCTTTCAAAGTGGACATCAGATTATACATTCCCCTGTATAAATGTCCCAAGTGATTTCACATTGCCCCTAGAATAAAATCTGAATTCATTCAGGCTCCTGATTTTTAGAGCCAAGAATAGTCTATCAATAAATTGAATTCATGTGACTGTAATACTAATTTTTGCTAAATAGTACTCTTTAATCACTTCATGGGAAATAGATGAGGAAACAGTGGAACAGTGTAAGACTTTATTTCTCTGGGCTCCAAAATCACTGCAGATGGTGATTGCAGCCATGAAATTAAAAGAGGCTTGCTCCTTGGAAGGAAAGTTATGACCAACCTAGATAGCATATTCAAAAGCAGAGACATTACTTTGCCAATAAAGGTCCGTCTAGTCAAGGCTATGGTTTTTCCAGTGGTCATGTATGGATGTGAGAGTTGGACTGTGAAGAAGGCTGAGCACCAAAGAATTGATGGTTTTGAACTGTGGTGTTGGAGAAGACTCTTGAGAGTCCCTTGGACTGCAAGGAGATCCAACAAGTCCTTTCTGAAGGAGATCAGCCCTGGGATTTCCTTGGAGGGAATAATGCTAAAGCTGAAACTCCAGTACTTTGGCCACCTCATGTGAAGAGTTGACTCATTGGAAAAGACTCTGATGCTGGGAGGGATTGGGGGCAGGAGGAGAAGGGGACGACAGAGGATGAGATGGCTGGATGGCATCACGGACTCGATGGACCTGAGTCTGAGTGAATTCCGGGAGTTGGTGATGGACAGGGAGGCTTGGCATGCTGCGATTCATGGGGTCACAAAGAGTCGGACACGACTGACCAACTGAACTGAACTGAAACCTAATTTAGAATAGTTGTTGAATCATTTTCTACTAATGCAAAAAAGAGAGGCATTTCATTTAATGGTCATATAATATTTTGTTGAGTATATTTTAAACAAATTTAGCAACCTGCTTTTATGGGTACTAAAAGGGGATTTTTGTTTTATTTTAAATTACATTCAAGAAATTTCTAAAATAATTCAAAAAGACACTAATTTTTAATAAAAAGAAGATCTTCAAATGGAAGACAGTAAATTCTTGGAAAGGAAATGACTAAAATATTGTAACTCATCATTTGTTACTATTGGTGTTGTTAAAATAGTCTCAGATTCGAGCATGTCATTTCAAGTATTGGCTGAAATTGCAACCATGTGACTTCCACTAAAGGCAATTAATTGAATTGATATTTCCCAAAATAATTCCTTGGAAATTATCTAGTCTGACATTCTAAGGTCAGAGTTTGAAAGGTTAATATCTTATTTTTCTTTATTTCTTTGTCAAAGTGAGAATTATATTAAAAGGGGGGAAAAAGCTTGTGTGTGTGTGTGTGTGTGTGTGTGTGTGTGTGTGTTTCAAAGATGGGAGGTAATCATTTGGAGAAAGAGATGGAAGAAATATAATTACAGTCTGATGAATACATTTTTTTTTCTTTTTCCATCCATCTCTCACATGTGCCCATCCAAATCTAAGGAAACAATATTCTCATGAGTAGGTACATGCCAAGAAAGAGAGTAAAGTCAGATTCAGAAGTGACAAGAGTCCTAGACATTTAATACATTTCAGTTAATCATCTTATGTATAAAAAAGATCTGTGGTTATGCTGAACATCTAGTTTATGCATTTCTCTTATCCTAACATTGTATTTATTAGCCTCAGCATCTTAACAACAATTATTATACCTTTCCTCTGATGTGTACTCACTCAATGATAACAACTTTTTACTCATCTTTAAATTAAGAACAAACAGCCACCACCTCTCATATAGGATTGGGCTTCCCCAATGGCTCAGCACTAAAGAATCTGCCTGCAATGCAGAAGACAAAGGAGACATGGGTTCAACCCCTGAATCAGGAAGATCCCCTGGAGGAGGAAGTGGCAACCCACTCTGGTGTTCCTGACTGAAAATCCCATGAACAGAGGAGCCTGGTGGGATACAGTCCACAGGGTCACAAAGAGTAAGACACGACCGCACACAAAGCACAATATACAGGATGGTTCTGAAGGTCAAATGAAAAGATGCAGACAAAGGAATTTTGTAAACTACCCAGTTAGGAAAAATATTATTACTCTATGTCTCTATCAAATGTTGATTTTTTAAAGATGCTTTGGAATAATAATCAAGCAGCTATTATAAGCATTGCTTGTCTAATGGTTGTTTATAATTATTTTGATTACTTTCTGAAAAAGTCCAGCTAAGTTATTCTTTAAAATGCAATCATCTGAAAGGCAGGAGAAAAATGTACTTTGAACACTATGTTCCAAAGCAAAGTACCTGTACTCTAAATAAATGCTTTCTTCATCATAAATGTCCTTGGCGGCTACGCATCTACAACCAATGGCAGAATGCCTGAAATTCTTCTCTGCATAATTTGTAACTGATAGAAATATGTTCCTTTTTCCTGTTCTTCTTTTTATGCAGTCTAATAAGAAAAAGTTGTGTTAATTTTGCAATATCAAGTACGAAATGTTGAAGTAAAATGTTAGACTCATGACTTCCCTTTTGTAATCTGGGATGTGTGTGTGTGTGTGTGTGTGTGTGTGTGTGTGTACACCCACACACATATAGTCTTTAGGACATATATTGGAGACATAGTATACGGACATATGGAGAAGTCAATGGCACCCCACTCCAGTACTCTTGCCTGGAAAATCCCATGGATGGAGAAGCCTGGTGGACTGCAGTCCATGGGGTCATGAAGAGTCGGACACGACTGAGCGACTTCACTTTCACGCATTGGAGAAGGAAATGGCAACCCACTCCAGTGTTCTTGCCTAGAGAATCCCAGGGACGGGGGAGCCTGGTGGGCTGCCGTCTACAGGGCCGCACAGAGTTGAACACGACTGAAGTGACTTAGCAGCTTAGCAGCATACAGACATAATTTTTCTAAATCTGTGTAGTATTTCTCTAGATTCTACGTGGTATCTCATATATGTACAAATATCATAAATATAGAATTATTTTGTGACTCCTGACAGACTTGGGGACAAAGTTCTAGAGAAATTGTGGAAGTAAGGTCCATCTGAGGTCAGGTCTCCTGTAATTCCAGTTCCTGGTTTTATTTCATTTTCCATCAAAATTCCCCAGCACAAACAAGCCTCAAGCTGTGATAAAGCAAAAGTAGTTGATGCTAAAAAAAAAAAAGTGGTTGATGCTGAAGGATTTAGAATCTTGTCACAGCTCTGGCACTAACTTGCTGCGTCTGGTAGTAAATCACTTATAAAATATAGTCTTTTTCGTATTTGTGATGTCAAGAATGGAAGACTTGAATCTGAAATGTATTCTCTAAATCTTAACTTTCTATAACCTCTGATTAGACCTTGAATTTCTCTCTAGTTCTTAATTCAACAATAGTTTACCCTGTTGTACAATTTATCTTCCAATTACCTTGTAGCTAAGGATACCCTGAAGCCCAAAGATTTTTTCTCTATAGTTCATGGGTAGGCTGTAAGATTTCTTTATTTCTCTGAAATTGTATTTTGAATATTTTAAGTGTGCTTTATTTTAGAGGGGAGAATTTACAAATTTCATCAGATGTTCATTGGTGTGTACTGGAAAGAGGTTTAGATTTTAACTATCTAAACAGCCCAAGCATAGCAGTTTAATGGTGGTGGTACTCCTTATAAATGACATCATGAGCATGCACAGAATATTTCATTTTTAATTCAAGCCAATTTGCACTGTCCTTGGTTCCAGACCACAAGGTCTCCAATGTGAGGTTTTACTATCACTACATTAAGGCTCTTATCTTTTAAAAATTCTTACACAATCACATTTACTATTTTAAGAAAGAGTTATTGGGCATCTTATATGTATTAAACATTCTTCTAGATTATAAGGAGTCAATCTGAGGAACAGAAAGGCCAATAGGGCTGGCTGGCAAGTATTGAGGAAGGACATGATTGATGCAGGATGAGGTCAGAGAGTCAGACAACAGTCAAATTATGAAGGATGTGGGAAGAAACTTGGATTTTATTCCATCGGCAGTAGAAAGTCACTGAATGGTTTTACAGAAAGAGGATTCTTAGATATAATTTATTTTTAAGAGGTCACTCTGCCTACCAGGGAGCATGCATTTTATATAAACAAATGTGGAAACAGAGAAAGTATTTGGGAAGCAAACATAATAGTTCAGGAGATAGATGCTATGGCTTCATCTAAATGACTAGAAAAGGAGATGGAATGACAATTTATAGGTGTATCAGATCTATTTTTGAAGTAGAATAGAACTTGCTGACTGCTTAAAGATTTGAGCTTAACTAGAATAACAGGGTATTAACAGCACTTTTATTGTCTTATGTGAAAATTCAAGAAGATCACAGATTTAACTCTGTAATTAGAAGAGTCAACTTTTTCAGCAACTTCTACACAAGGTAGACAAATTGAAATTTGAGTTCCTCCAACAATTATGTCTATATAAAAGAGAACTTTTTCTTATGATTTTATTAAACCCTGAGGATCTCTGAAATTCTTTCAGAGGATCCACAAAGAAAAAAAAAATTATTTCCATCATAATGCTAAGGATTTATTCACCTTTTAAACTGTATTGACAACATTTGCACTGATGGTACAAAAGTAATGAAAAATAAAATTAATGATGTCTTATCTCACATCAGAGCTTCCCAGGTGGCACTGGTGGTAAAGAACCCACCTGTCACTGCAGGAGACATAAGAGATGTGGGTCTGATTCTTGGGTCAGGAAGATCCCCTGGCGGAGGGCATTGCAACCCAATTCTTGTCTGGAGAATCCCATGGACAGAGGATCCTGACGGGCTATAGTTCATAGGGTAGCAAAGAGTCAGACACAACTGAAGCAACTTAGCACAGCACCGTACCTCAAATCAAGTTAGTGGCACCAAAGTGTATTGGTAGTCATTGTATTAGTCACCATACAATACTCACAATAAAAAATTGAAAGTTTCATTTAAGAATATATTTAAGGAAATCACCTACAAGAAAAAATGCAAACATCATAAACACTTGGAGGTTAAATAATATGCTACTAAACAAGAAATTAGAGGTTAAAAAAAGTACCTAGAGACAAATGAAAATGAAAACACAATCCAAAGTCTATGAAATGTAGAAAAAGCAGTTCTGGGAAGGACGTTTATAGTGATACAAGCCTATCTAAGGAAAGAAAAAACAATCTCAGATTAACAACCCTAAAGGAAGTAGTGAAAAGAATGAAAAAAATCCAAAGTTATTTGGAAGCAAGAAATTATGAGGATTAGACCAAAAATAAATAAAGACTAAAAATACAAAAATCAATAAACTTAGAGCTGATTCTTTGAAATGATAAACAACATTGATAAATTTTTAGCTGGACTTATCAGAAAAAGGAAGAGAGCCCAGAAAAATGAAATCAGAAATTAAAAAAAAAGGTACAACTGAACACTATGGAAGTACCAAGAATCATAAAATTATTACAAACAATTATAAGCCAATAATATGGAAAAAGCTAGAAGGGCTAAATTCCTATAAATGTACACTCTCCCAAGACTGAACCAGGAATAAATAGAAGAAAATAAAGATCCATTTATATTTAAAACTCTCAACAAAGTCTGTATGGAAGGAATGTACCTCAAAGTAATAAAGGTCATGCATAACAAGCCCACAGATTAACAACGTACTTAAGTGAAAAGCTGAAAGCATTTCCTTTAAGGTAGGGAACAAGACAAGGATGCCATCTCATCAGTTTTATTCAACGCAGACTGGAGTTCCTAGCCATGGCAACAAGAAAAAATAAATAAGAAGAATTCAAATTGCAAAGGAAGAAGTGAAACTGTCACAGTTTGCAGACGGCGTGATTCTTTACACAGGAGATTCTAAATTCACCACCAAAAAATGGCTAGAACCTGATATGGGATGGAGAGGTCCTGGAAATCAGGGAAAACATTTTTTGTTTTTTCTTCTGGAATTCTAAGATCTACTTTATACTCCTCTTTGTCTGGATGAATTTTGCTCATCTTTCAAGATGGAGGTCAGGTGCCATCTTTATCAGGAAGTCTTTCTTAATAAGAATTTGTCTCTAGCTAGGATAAAGCACTTCTGTTTTGTGATTCTTTAGTACAGTGTGGATGTCACAGAAAATTACACTAATCTGTGTGCTTTTGCATCTTCATCCCTAGACTGTTGAGGGTGGAAAATGCCTCAATAATAGCTAATGCCTAATCTATGGACACACCTGGCACATGAATGTCATTCAACCCATGCCTTATCCTTGCGTTAGACAATCTTCACCTTACTCTACTCCTGCTGTACTCAACTGCAGCTGCCACCTTATAACCTAGTACATAATTTATTTATATCTTGTATTCATTATTTATTGTTTAATTCCTCATACCACAATGCAAACTTCTCAAAAACATGAACTTCTATTTTGTTTCATAGAACCCAGGCTGGTACATAGAATCTCTCAATGAATAACTGTCATTTCAGTGAATGAACTCATTAGAAGATTGTAGAACTATATGAAGGGTAATAGCCTGATAAAAGGAGTTATAATACAAATTCAACAGATATTTACTAAATAAATATAATATTTCATACTAAAATGGAATGACAGATTTGACCTAAGATATTTAATAAAGATAACTGTGTTCAATTTAAGAAAGCAAACTACTAGAATAAATATCCACTACAAAATAGAACATTTTAAAGTATCTTTGTTTAAGTGAGAACACCTGCACAAGTGGTACAAATTTTTTTCTTTTTTAAGATACTGAATGAATACCTTTGTTGGTTAGTTGCTAATATTCATTTTAATATTTTTATTAAACCTCAAACTTGAAAACGTTTTCCTTTAAAACTCTATACCTCTTAGCATATAATTTCCCATCTACAGTAACTCTGATCTCCACCTTTTGAACTATTTCTTCTATTTTCATGGATATAGATCTATTTTGGTGGAAAAATTTTGGCCACTTCAAAAAACTTAGTAAAATGACAATATATCACTTAAGTTAGGATGTAGATTTTACCAGTTATGTGGGCACTCTTTTTTTTTTTTTCAAATTTTCTCTTATGTGTGGATTTCTTTCACTGCACCCTGCTGATTTCTCTTTTATAGACTGGACACTCTTCTTTACTCACTCACTCACCTTTGTAAACCTGCATATCTCTGCATATCATAAATGTCAGTGAGCTTCGAATTTTGTCCTAGCCTCTCTCCTTTCACTATGTACACTTCTACAGGGCCAGGGCGGCAAATGGGAGGAGCAACCCCAAGCCCAAGACCAGAGGCGGCGGCTGGGAGGAGCAACCCCACATCCAAGGAGTGGTGGCTGCCCGGGCACAGGAGGGCCTAGAGGACCCATCTCATGTCGAAAGTCAGGAAGGGTGGCGGGAGGAGATACCCTTCGTCCAAGGTAAGGAGCAGCGGCTGTGCTTTGCTGGAGCAGCCGTGAAGAGATACCCCACGCCCAAGGTAAGAGAAACCCAAGTAAGATGGTAGGTGTCACTAGAGGGCATCAGAGGGCAGACACACTGAAACCATATTCACAGAAATCTAGTCAATCTAATCACACTAGGACCACGGCCTTGTCTAAGTCAATGAAACTAAGTCATGCCAGCGGGCCAACCCGAGACGGGCAGGTCATGGTGGAGAGGTCTGACAGAGCGTGGTCCACTGGAGAAGGGAATGGCAAACCACTTCAGTATTCTTGCCTTGAGAACTCCATGAACAGTATGAAAAGGAAAAATGATAGGATACTGAAAGAGGAACTCCCCAGGTCAGTAGGTGCCCAATATGCTACTGGAGGTCAGTGGAGAAATAACTCCAGAAAGAATGAAGGGATGCAGCCAAAGCAAAAACAATATACAGCTGTGGATGTGACTGGTGATAGAAGCAAGGTCCGATGCTGTAAAGAGCAATATTGCATAGGAACCTGGAATGTCAGGTCCATGAATCAAGGCAAATTGAAAGTGGTCAAACAAGAGATGGCAAGAGTGAACGTTGACATTCTAGGAATCAGCAAACTAAAATGGACTAGAATGGGTGAATTTAACTCAGATGACCATTATATCTACTACTGCAGGCAGGAATCCCTCAGAAGAAATGGAGTAGCCATCACGGTCAACAAGAGTGTCCGAAATGCAGTACTTGGATGCAATGTCAAAAACAAAGGAATGATCTCTGTTCGTCTCCAAGGAAAACCATTCAATATCACAGTTATCCAAGACTATGCCCCAACCAGTAACACTGAAGAAGCTGAAGTTGAATGGGTCTATGAAGACCTACAAGACCTTGTAGAACTAACACCAAAAAAAGATGTCCTTTTCATTATAGGGGACTGGAATGCAAAAGTAGGAAGTCAAGAAACACCTGGAGTAACAGGCCAATTTGGCCTTGGAATGCAGAATGAAGCAGGGCAAAGACTATAGAGTTTTGCCAAGATAATGCACTGGTCATAGCAAACACCCTCTTCCAACAACACAAGAGAAGACTATACACATGGACATCACCAGATGGTCAACACTGAAATCAGATTGATTGTATTCTCTGCAACAAAAGATGGAGAAGCGCTATACAGTGAACAAAAACAAGACCAGGAGCTGACTGTGGCTCAGACCATGAACTCCTTATTACCAAATTCAGACTTAAATTGAAGAAAGTAGGGAAAACTGCTAGACCATTCAGGTATGACCTAAATCAAATCCCTTATGATTATACACTGGAAGTGAGAAATAGATTTAAGGGTCTAGATCTGATAGATAGACTGCCTGATGAACTATGGAATGAGGTTTGTGACATTGTACAGGAGACAGGGATCAAGACCATCCCCATGGAAAAGAAATGCAAAAAAGCAAAATGGCTGTCTGGGGAGGGCTTACAAATAGCTGTGAAAAGAAGAGAAGCGAAATGCCAAGGAGAAAAGGAAAGATATAAGCATCTGAATTCAGAGTTCCAAAGAATAACAAGAAGAGATAAGAAAGCCTTCTTCAGCGATCAATGCAAAGAAATAGAGGAAAAGAACAGAATGGGAAAGACTAGAGATCTCTTCAAGAAAATTAGAGATACCAAGGGAACATTTCATGCAAAGATGGGCTCAATAAAGTACAGAAATTGTATGGACCTAACAGAAGCAGAAGATATTAAGAAGAGATGGCAAGATTACACAGAAGTACTGTACAAAAAGGATATTCCTGACCCAGATAATCACGATGGTGTGATCACTCATCTAGAGCCAGACTTTCTGGAATGTGAAGTCAAGTGGGCTTGAGAAAGCATCACTACAAACAAAGCTAGTGGAGGTGATGGCATTCCAGTGGAGCTATTTCAAATCCTGAAAGATGATGCTGTGAAAGTGCTGCACTCAATATGACAGCAAATTTGGAAAACTCAGCAGTGGCCACAGGACTGGAAAAGGTCAATTTTCATTCCAATCCCAAAGAAAGGCAATGCAAAGGAATGCTCAAACTACCACACAATTGCACTCATCTCACATGCTAGTAAAGTAATGCTCAAAATTCCGCAAGCCAGGCTTCAGCAGTACATGAACCACGAACTTCCTGATGTTCAAGCTGGTTTTAGAAAAGGCAGAGGAACCAGAGATCAAATTGCCAACATCTTCTGGATCATGGAAAAAGCAAGAGAGTTCCAGAAACACATCTATTTCTGCTTTATTGACTATGCCAAAGCCTTTGACTGTGTGGATCACAAGAAACTATGGAAAATTCTGAGAGAGATGGGAATACCAGATCACCTGACCTGCCTCTTGAGAAATCTGTATGCAGGTCAGGAAGCAACAGTTACAAATGGACATGAAACAACAGACTGGTTCCAAATAGGAAAAGGAGTATATCAAGGCTGTATATTGTCACCCTGCTTATTTAACTTATATGCAAAGTACATCATGAGAAACTCTGGACTGGAAGAAACACAAGCTGGAATCAAAATTGCCGGGAGAAATATCAATAACCTCAGATATGCAGATGACACCACCCTTATGGGAGAAAGTGAAGAGGAGCTAAAAGCCTCCTGATGAAAGTGAAAGAGGAGAGTGAAAAAGTTGGCTTAAAGCTCAGCATTCAGAAAACGAAGATCATGGCATCCGGTCCCATCACTCCATGGGAAATAGATGGAGAAGCAGTGGAAACAGTGTCAGACTTTATTTTTTTGGGCTCCAAAATCACTGGAGATGGTGATTGCAGCCATGAAATTAAAAGACACTCCTTGGAAGAAAAGTTATGACCAATTAGAGAGCATATTAAAAAGCAGAGACATTACTTTGCTGACTAAGGTCCGTCTAGTCAAGGCTATGGTTTTTCCAGTAGTCATGTATGGATGTGAGAGTTGGACTCTGAAGAAGGCTGAGCATTGAAGAATTGATGCTTTTGGACTGTGGTGTTGGAAAAGACTCTTGAGAGTCCCTTGGACTGCAAGGAGATCCAACCAGTCCATTCTGAAGGATATCAACCCTGGGATATCTTTGGAGGGAATGATGCTAAAGCTGAAACTCCAGTACTTTGGCCACCTCATGTGAAGAGTTGACTCATTGGAAAAGACTCTGATGCTGGGAGGGATTGGGGGCAGGAGAAGAAAGGGACGACAGAGGATGAGATGGCTGGATGGCATCACTGACTCAATGGACGTGAGTCTGAGTGAACTCCAGGAGCTGGTGATGGACAGGGAGGCCTGGACAGGGACCCCTTCATGGGGTCGCCAAAGTCGGACACGACTGAACGACTGTACTGAACTGAACAGGGCAATTACAGCAATTTCCAACACCTCTGCTATTCTTTTTGCTAGTGATGCTTACAGACATATGCCTACAGTTGTTACTTAGGTCTGGAAGCCTCCTATCTATTAATTTTTTAGCTTTCTCAGGGCAATTAATATATCTTTCTTTGAGTAAAAATGTACTATCACTTTGGGAATAATGTATAGGAGACTCTCTAATTGCTTGAAGAAACGCTCTAGAAAAGAAGCATGCAAACCGCACAAGGAAATTACATGTTTATCATTGTAGGATAAAATTGATATCCTTATAAAGCAGGATCACGGAATAGGAAAAATACAAATATACAGCACAAGTACAATGAAATGAATTTGTGTGAATGAAGATGTGTAGCCTGACAATATTCGATGCCCAAGAAGTCAATATTACTAATCATAATACCAGTTGATAAAACTATTTGGGGGGTAAGATTCTTCAAAAACAGTAAGACTATCAATTTAATGTTCATTAAGATCATTATTTACCATTAAGATGGGAAAGTTGGAAGGCAGGACAAGAAGGGGATAACAGAGGATGAGATGGTTGGATTGTATCACCAACTCAATGGACATGAGTTTGAGCAAGCAGCGGGAGTTGGTGGTGGACAGGGAAGCTTGGTGTGCTGCAGTATGTGGGGTTGCAAAGAGCCAGACACAACTGAGTGGCTAAACTGAACTGAAGAGAATAGATACTGTATATATTGTTATTATTCAGTTGCTAAGTCACATCTGACTCTTTGTGACACTATGAACTATTATAGCCTGACAGGCTCCTCTGTCTATGGGATTCTCCAGGCAAGAATCCTGGTATGGGTTGCCATTTCCCCCTCCAGGGAGATACTGTATATAGATAGATTTTTAAGGGAGACTTTATTTGCTAATAGTTGTCAGATGCAGCCTCAGTGAGTCTAACACAAGTTAAACTCCAGGTCTTCTACAATTATTTGCTTTTACATAAAAAAGGTTGAGGGGCTTCCCTGGTGGTTCAGCAGTAAAGAATCTGCCTGCAATGCAGGAGACCTGGGTTCAATCCCTGGGTAGGGAAGATCCCTTAGAGGAGGGCATGGCAACCCACTCAAGTACCCTTGCCTAGAGAATCCCATGCACAGAAGAGCCTGGCAGGCTGTGGTCCATAGGGTTTCACAGAATAGAACATGACTGAAGAGTCTAAGCAGCAGCAGCAAAAAAAAAAAAAAAAAAAAGGCTGATATCTTTACAGATATAAGGAAAAGGCTTTCAGCTGATTCTAAAACTGAGGAATTTTTCTCATTACAAAAAAAAAAAAAAAATAGAGATGGAAGACGGTCAGACTTTGAAACAAGTCCCCTGTTCTGAATAGTTCTAGAAATGTTAATCAAGTCTAGGTACTGGGAGTTTTCAATTGGATAGTAAATAAAAGAAGAGAAATATAACATCTATCTTAAAGATTCTTCAAGTGAAATTTTTCTTGGTCTTTAAATAATAAAATGATTTTAGAAAGGTCTGCAAAACAGAAAACATTTTGACACCTTAATAAGAGGTGTGCTTGGATAAAACTGGATGAACGTAGTTACAAGACATGAAGTGGATAAAGAAAGTGAAAAGGTAAAAATGTCTAGTTATTTATTTATCAACAAGTACTAAAGATGCAGTATGCAGCATGGTAAAGTAAAATTCTCAGTTGCACAGTTGTGTCCAACTCTTCACAGCCCCGTGGACTTTACAGCCTGCCAGGCTCCTCTGTCCATGGGATATCCCAGGCAAAAATACTGGAGAGGGTTGTCATTTCCTACTCCAGGGATCTTCCCAACCAAGAGATTGAACCCACACCTCTTGCACCACTTCTACTGCAGGTGGAATCTTTACCACTGCAACACCTAGGAAACTTATAGTTCAATTGCTACTTATTATATATGAAAGCTGTTAAGAAAGTAAATCCTGAGTTCTCATCATGAAAAAGAAGTGTTTTTCTTTTTTTAAAAGTTTAATCTATAGAAATGATGGATGCTTATTAAACTTATTGTGGTAACCATTTCATGATATATTATGTAAGTCAAATAATTGTTACACACCTTAAACTTATACAGTGCTGCATGTCAATTATATCTCAATAAAATGGAAAGAAAAAAATAAAGAGTTGTAGTAGAATTAGGAAGAAAACATTCTAAATCAAATAAGTGTCTTCTAATATATTTCTTTCTACAAAGCCCTCTAGAATGCTTTATAATCACCTGATTATTTTTCAAATTAAAGAAATCACATTGATTGCAAGCTATTGTGTAGGATGAGAGCATCTTATTGAGTTTGCGTTTTGTACCAGGCACTGTGCTAAACTGAGGAAATGCATCGATAAAACTAAATAAATACAGTCCATATACTCATGGAACTTACAGCACAACAGAGAGAATAGACAGAAATCAAATAACCATACTGATGGAAGGAATTTTCATATACTGACGTGTGAAGAAATCATTCTGGCTTATACAAGACTTAAAATTTATTATAAATAGAGCAGCCTGTATTATGGCTGAACATGCATTGCACCTCTGTTTTAAATATTGAAGAAAAATGCATTTAAAAATCAAAATGAAATAACCATGTTTCGGGCATCCAAAATGAAGTCTGTTTGCCATTGTGGATGTGGTCTCAGACAAGTTTCTGCATTACTGAGAACCTGAATTCTTGAGCCATGTCAGACTCAGAGACACCACGAACTATTTTTGAAACAGTTATAATGCTAGCAGATTCCAGTTGCAACCTTATGGTCTCAAAGTCTCACCTTTTACCTAGGCAAATATTTCAGATCCCAGCCCATACTTGCTTAACAAGCATCCTTGCTGACTCCAATGATAATTACTGACAAACACCATATAATTTTGTAAGTTTTGTCTTTTTAAGCTTCAGCATCTCGTAGTCCAAAGAACACAAGTCAAATGCTTCTAAAATCTGCGTCTCACAGGCTATCATCCTCAGTTTGGCTCAAATAAAATTCTTTTCTATTCCTGTTATAGATTGGTTTATTGATTATTCCCATCAACAATACAAAAATAAACATATAATTATTTAAACTCAGATAACTACTAGGAATTAAAATGCTGAACACTATGAATGCATGTAGTTAGAGAATTGATTTAGTCCAGGAAGGTTAGGATGTGGAGGTGACTTGTAAGTCCCAGTAGCATTCCAGGCAGAGGGGAAAGGCTGTGAGTTGGTAGGGACCGTGTTCTTCCAAGAAAGTCAAAGAAGGTCAATGTGTCTAGGGAGTAGAAATAGGAGGGAAAAAGAATATGAGATGGAGAGACAGGCTGACAGGCACTAGATCATGCAGGTCCCAGTAGCATTCCAGGCAGAGGGGAAAGGCTGTGAGTTGGTAGGGACCATGTTCTTCCAAGAAAGAGAAAGAAGGTCAATGTTGTCTGGGCTACAGAAAGAGGTGGGAAAAAGAATATAAGATGGAGAGGCAGAGGTTGACAGGCACTAGATCATGCAGGGCTTTATGGCCATTTAAGGGTTCAGGTCTGTATCTTAATTATAATGGGAAGCCTTGAAGTGCTTAAAACTAAGGCAACACAAGTAACTATATTATGGACAGACAAGACAGAAAGTATAAAATTACTTCTAAAAATATTAGACTATAAATGCCATTAATTTTTTTTCCAATTTGAAATATATTGTTTATTTCTCAACTATTTTAATCCAGATTAACCCCAGAAAAATTAGACAAAATATGTGGGAAAAGTCCTTCATGCAAACATTTGTTGAATAAATATGTTAACAAATACAGATTTGGCACTTTCCTATGACCCTAGGTTCATAAAAAGCACAGACATTCAGGATAAAAGAATGAATAAAACCAACAGAGCTGTTGTTTTCCTGGAGCTCATAGTATAGAAGAAAAAAAAAAACAAAACCCTGCGTTTTTTTGTACTTTCAAAAACAGATTGAGTCTAAGTGAAGAGGATATTGATAAATAGAAGGGGTATTTCATACAATACTTTCATGCTCTGTAAGACCACTTTCTACATGTGCTCTTTAGAATACCTGTGTGATAGACTGCAAAAATGACCCAGATCATACGCTCCCACTATATTCATGCCCTTTTTCAAATTATCTTGCAGCTCTCTCTCACTGTGGGCCAGGTAACATACCCTGCTCTTTGACAATTATAAGTCCGATGCAAGCTGAGATTTGTAATGGGCTTGCTCTTTGGGCTTGCTTATTCTTGTGCTTTTGCTTTCATCATGAGAATAGCTCCAGCTAGTCTGCTGGAGGGTGAAAGACATATGGACTGGAGCTGAGTCACTGCCATTGCTCCAGCTCAGTGGTGACTCAGCTCCATGTATCTAGCCAACCCCTAGATATGTGTGTGAACCCAGCGGAGGTCAGCAAAGTTGACTACTTGACCACCAACAGACCAAAATTATGTGAGCAATAAATCCTATGCCATGTGTCACTTAGGTTTAGTGGTTGTTTCTAATACAGCATTAAAATACTGCAGCATTACTATGGCAATCAATAGCTAGAATACCTAAAGTCAATTTGTGTAGAAAGAGGGCTATATCCTTCAAAGTCATCCACAGCATCATTTCTAACTGCAGCTATTCATTCATACAGGTGACTTCCTTAAAGGTGTGTCTTAGAATCATAGCTGTATCCTCTGCACAAATCTTTCTGAAGACCAGACTTGTATATAAAGCCACCTGAGTGAAATCTACACTTGGATGCCTAACTACATTTGGACAGCTCTAACTCAACATGTTCAAATCAAAACTCTATTTTTCCTCACTCAAAATCAGTCTTCCCTCCGTTTTCTGCACTTTAGTAACTGGCACCATCATTGACCTTTTACTCAAAACAAGACTCCGCTCATCATCTTCAACTCCTTTTGTCCGCATTCTGTAATTAAAACACTAGTAGGTCCTATTCATTCCAGATTTCAAACATGCAACCCTCTTCTACGCACTCTCTTCTCTCACTTAAATAGCATCCTACCTGGTCTCCCAGCTTCTACTCTTGTCTGGGTATAGTAAATTATCCTCAACAAAACTAGATCAATTTCTTTTAAGCTGTAAATTAGATCGTATTATTTTACATCTCAAAGCCCTTCATACTCAAAATTAAATTCAATATCCTTCATGTGGCCTATGACTATAGGATCTTTTCCCTCAATTCCCATTCATCTTATTGCTACTTCCACATCACATACCAAATTCCCCCAGTTAGTTATTAGAAGCTAGGATCCTGGCATTCTTGCTATATATCAAGCTTATACATATCAAGCTTGTTCCCATTTCAGGGTACTTACATTTGCAATTTTATCTTTTAAGAAGAAATTTCGCTCAAGTTTTTGGCTCTCTCATTCACTTACTTCAATCAGGTCTCTGCTCAGATGCACCTACTACAGAAAAGTGTCCTCGGATTACTTTAATCAAAATAACAACCCCTACCACATACACACATCTTCATTAATTTCAATCCTATTGCTTGTTTTCTTTAGCCTTCATACTCCATATCTCAGTAAAAAGTAAGGATCATGTAGTTAAGAATTTTTGTCTTGTTTTATAATTACTCAATAAATAGTAGCTAAATGAATGAAAGTACATATATTATATATTGCAATATTTATATATTAAATTTACCCAGTAACCTACAACCTTCTCCATAATAGGTGCTAATGTTCAGGAAGGATCTCTGTTTTGGTTAATTGTGATGGGCTACACTAATTATTTTCTACCACAACAGTTAGAACCGATACAGATAACAGATAAAATAAACAATTGGCTCTAATGGCACCTGGGTTAACTGTATCTCCATGTTAGGGTATTGGAAATTAGAGTATGCCTTTTCAGGGCGTGAACCTACATACAATAGGAGTTGCAGATTCAAAGCTTAGGTTCTGCAATGTTTGAAGGTTTCCATGGGAACAACACGATTCTATGTTCTGTTTAGAAGCTTAAAATATGTGATGGCAAGAAAGTGCTGCTATAACACACCACATGAGGATGATTCAAAAAATGAAAATCTATAAAAATTAATGATCAGAGAAGAATGTAGACTGGTAAATCAACAACCACATTATTAAAAACAGAGGAAATATAATTGGTCACATATGGTCACACTATAACAAGGCAAGAGTCATTGCATTCTTTAATCCATTTACACATTTAATGTGCATCTCAAAGGAGGGAGCAAAACTGATATGCCAACAACCTTGTGGAAATGAAATCCTTCTCTTATTAATACTTTCCATGACATCTAATTAGCTATTAAGAAAATAGCTTAACAATGAGAATGGGTACCTAAAATAAAACCATGTTAATGAATTACCACTATCACAGTTTCTTATAAGTAGAGCATGCTTTGGAAATAATAAACTTTAGGTTGTAGAGGGTTAGAGAACAGATAACAATTCAGATGGAATAAAATCAATATGCATTTGAACTTCAGTCAGTTTCCTTGTCTTCTCAAGATTTCAAAAAATAAAGGAAACAAAGCTTAGTCTTTTCACAGGACACTATGTGACCTGAGAAACAAAATTATAATATATATATATATCAACAAAAGATCTTTGCAAAATTTTAATATTTTCTGTAAATTACCTCAATTTTGAAAACTCCTGGTAAAGCTCAAAGTAGATTGAAAGAACTATAAAAATGTTTAATAAATCTTCTATTTGGCCAGAATATTTGCTGGCCCACAAACATTTTACAACTGTTTCTGACACTTACCAATATTTTTTTTTAATTGCTGATAGTAAAAAATGAAAAAAACAGATTTAAAAAAATGTCCTTGAAATTTGACTTGCCAAAAAATATATAAATTTTTCTATCAACTTTGGATAAGTAAGTTGATGCTAATTTATGTGGCTGGGTCAAACAGAAATAGTTGATATTCACCAAATATTCTAAATCAGTATTCCACAAACTTTTTCTATGTACCTGCTTCACCCTTATTTCTGAAGGTTTTTTTTTTTTGTTTGTTTGTTTATTCTAAGCATCACGGTAGACTATAGTAACCACTAACTCCTGTATTTTACAGGTTACATAATTATTCATAGGTATTATATTTGCTTGTCTTAGATGTGGGTACAAATTCTCAAGGAAGGGTCTAGATGGACTAGTGCAGATTTAGTACCAAACTTTGAAATAGCTACTTTGTCCACAGAATGATGAAGAAAAATTTAAGGAAAAGGATTGACTATAGCTTCAGATTTTATCCAGATTCTGACCAGTTGTTACTATCTTACTGCCAACTCTACTAGAATTGTCCTTTTATGCTGCTCATGAGGTTTTCATGGCAAGTATACTGGGGCGGTTTGCCATTCTGATCACATTTTGTCAGAACTCTCCAACTGTGACCTGTCCATCTTGGGTGGCCATACACCACATGGCTCACGGCTTCATTAAGTTATGCAAGCCCCTTCACTATGACAAGGCAGTGATCCATAAGGACATGAACTGGGGGAAACTTTGGGAGATGGTGAGGGACAGGGAGGCCTGGCATGCCACAGTCCATGGGCTTGCAAAAAGTTGGACATGACTGAGCAAGTGAACAACAACAACTACTAGAATTATAGCAGTAATATTCTAACCAGTCTCTGCTTTCACAAGTGCCGTTCCACATCTGTTCCCAGTCAGTGACTAAATTTAAGTTAGATCTAAGTACTCTTCTCCTCTTAAACCCTCCATTGCCTTCCCATCTCACTCTGAATAAAAGTCAAATTCCTATTAATGCTACAAAGTTCAAGAAAAAATCCTCCCCTTTTACTATAGTCACTATCTTTCCCCTTCCCTACTCCATTCCTAGTATCTATCTGATCATCTGACTGTATCCTTTTCTATAATCTCTTTTTCTTACTTTTATGCTCCAGCCACTCTTCCTCCTGCTTTTTCTCAAATTTTCTCAAGTTTTCTCAAAACTCTTTTAAGTGTTTGCATTTGCTGTCCTGTTTATCTGGGATTCTGTTCCCTTAAAGAGTCTTCGCGTTGTCTCCCATGATTCATTCAAGTATTTGATCGAATGTCACCTTAACAATGAGACATTCTCTACCATTGTATTTAAAAATTCAATGACTCAGTAACAGGCAAACTTTTTATATGGTTCCCCTGATCTCCAAATCCTGTTATTCACAATCTTCTACTATACCTTCCCCTTGAGTGTGGAAGAGACCTGTGACTTGCTTTTTACCTATAGACTATGGAAAATATAACAGGATATCACTGACTTTATTATGTTAATGATATAAGATTCTGCCTTGATAGCTGACTTAATTTAGACTCACAGTTTCCATTATTGACTTTGAACACAAACTTTCAGGAATTCTACCACACACAGTGCAGTAAATCTTGCCAATAGCGTGAGTGAGCTTGGAAGCAGGTTCTTCCCTTTTCCCATTTGAGTCTGTACATGAGAATGTAGCCTTGGGTTGGACACTGAGTTGCAGTACTGTGAGACAGAAGCAGAGAAATTAGTTAAGCCATGCCTGGAATCCTGACTTATCAAAACAAAAACATAATAAATGTTTTAAGCCACTAAGTTTTTGGTAGTATGTTACACAGCATAGAAGATAATTACCAACTTTCAAGCATCCTAGAAGCCTCGTATTCCCATGTCCTATTACATTTTTTTCTCTGTGTACTTCAGTTCAGTTCAGTTGCTCAGTCATGTCTGACTCTTTGCAACCCAATGAACTTCATCACACCAGACCTCCCTGTCCCTCACCAACTCCCAGGGCTTACTCAAACTCATGTTCAACAAGTCAGTGATGCCATCCAACCATCTCCTCCTCTGTCATCCCCTTCTCCTCCAGCCTTCAATCTTGCCCAGCATCAGGTCTTTTCAAATGAGTCAGTTCTTTGCATCAGGTGGCCAAAGTATTGGAGTCTCAATTTTAGCATCAGTCCTTCCAAAGAATATTCAAGACTGATTTCCTTTAGGATAAACTGGTTGGATCTCCTTGCAGTCCAAGGGACTCTCAAGAGTCTTCTCCAACACCACAGTTCAAAAGCATCAATTCTTTGGCACTCAGCTTTCTTTATAGTCCAACTCTCACATCCATACCTGTCTACTGGAAAAACCATAGCTTTGACTAGATGGTCCTTTGTTGGCAAAGTATTGTCTCTGCTTTTTAATATGCTGTTTAGGTTGGTCATAACTTTTCTTCCAAGGAGCAAACGTCTTTTAATTTCATGGCTGCGATCACCATCTGCAGTGATAATGGAGCCCCCCAAAATAATATCTCTCACTGTTTCCATTGTTTCCCCATCTATCTGCCATGAAATGATGGGACCAGATGCTATGATCTTAGTTTTCTGAATGTTGAGTTTTAAGCCAACTTTTTCACTCTCCTCTTTTACTTTCATCAGGAAGCTCTTTAGCTCTTCACTTTCTGCCATGAGGGTGGTGTTAAGTGTGTATCTGAGGTTATTGATATTTCTCTCAGCAATTGATTCCAGCTTGTGCTTCATCCAGCCCAGTATTTTGCATGAAGTACTCTGCATGTAAGTTAAATAAGCAGGGTGAAAATATACAGCCTTGACATACGCCTTTCCCAATTTGGAACCAGTCTGTTGTTCCATGTCCAGTTCTAATTGTTGCTTCTTTACTTGTATACAGATTTCTCAGGAGGCAGCTCAGGTGATCTGGTATTTCCATCTCTTGAAGACTTTTCCACAGTTTGTTGTGATCCACACAGTCAAAGGCTTTGGCATAGTCAATAAAGCAAAAGTATATGTTTTTCTGGAGTTCTCTTGCTTTTTCAATGATCCAACAGATGTTGGCAATTTGATCTCTGATTCCTCTGCCTTTTCTAAATCCAGCTTGGACATCTGGAAGTTCACAGTTCACATACTGTTGAAGCCTGGCTTGGAGAATTTTGAGCATTACTTTGCTAGCGTGTGAGATGAGCGCAATTGTGGGGTACTTTGAGCGTTCTTTGGCATTGCCTTTCTTTGGGATTGGAATGAAAACTCTATATACTTACCACATTCTTACAGTCTACACATTTCATTTTTATTTTATACCAAATACATGGCTTGAATGAGCTTTTAGTTTATAATTCTGACATTATGATAAAAACAGCTTGCATCTCTGCTTGAAATAAAATCCATACAAACTATTTTAGGAACTATAAAGGAAGACTGTAGTAATAGGAATTGTTATATACACAGACTGGAATAAATGGCACAAATTCACGGAATCTCCTTCCCTAGCGTATTTTGAAATTGGGGATAAGTAGATTTTCATGTCTCTGGGACAATATAATTATAGCTCTACTGGAAGCCATGGCTATTGAAATGTTGCAAAGTTCATTCCATCTCTATGATATTCTGATTAGAGATTGAGCAAAAGAAATGTGGTAGTCTTCTTCACTGAAATGGCAAAACACTTCTGCTTTTGCCTGGAAGGATTTAAAACCTTCATGTTATTTGATTATTTGAGCAAAGTTACTAGACCGGTCAGAGTCACTCTGTTTTTATTGTTACCCACAGAAAAGAAAAATATAAGTGTAACATGCAAAGATATTCATAAAATTAATATTTCCATGTCAAGAAGCATCCATAGTTCTGTTTTTCTTCCAATATGCTATTTATTCCATTTATTATTTTTACTGTGTTGCATTATCAGATGAAGCTTTGTTGTTGTTTTTATTGTTGTTTTTGTTTTTATTTAAATCAAATAAAAGATATTAGAAAAGGGGTAGAAGAAGCTTGATAGCAAAAATAAAGTGTAAATAAATAAATATTTTATTGGTTTTTCCATAAGTTATTGCTACATACTTATTTATCTTTTGCGATTCAATAAAACATTTATTGAACATAATCCATAGAGCAGTCAGTGTGTTAGTAGACAGAGACTGAATCATAGTCCTAGAGAGCCCCATGATAAGTGCGGAGGCTGAGTTACAACTGGATCCCTCCAAGGGACCAGAAGAAATTGCTCTGCCTTTCATTGTCAAGGTTGCTGCTGATCCAAATGGATCTAAGTGAGAGACACCATTGCTTCACTTCTTCATATGTAATCCCTGAGAAACTTTGTGTTTTTACAATGGTTTGGAAAGGTTGCATTAAAGTACTGAGGAATGAGGGACAAACTTGTTTTCGCCTCCAGACTGACAACATATTTTGAAGCAGCTCCCTAATAACAATGTTGAATGTTGCAATACACTGAGATGCTATATGGGTGATACGTCCTAGACTTTTAATATGGGTTAGAACAATATTTTTTTCCCTAGTTAAAATAAATTTATTTTTTCTTTACAGTAAATCAGCCTGAAACTTACAGCCATGTATAAGCATATTGAGCTGTTTCCTAAAAGTAAATAAATGTATTAATGTCATCAGGGGAAATATCTTTGAATTAATTCAAAAAGTCTCCAAAGATATTAATCACAAACCATTGAAATGCACTTGGTGAATTTCATATGAGAAATTAGCAGCACCTTAGAAGCAATTTCATATATACAAACATCTTCCACAAGTTCCCTTTCTAATTTGGAAAAGGTTAAGTACTTAGTATTGTTTGTACACCCCAGTAGCTACAAAATTCAATTTATTCCAAATGCTCTTTGAGTTTCTACCTGAAAGCATTCATTTAACAGCACTTATTTTTAAAATACTGAACACATGCTAAGTTTCAAAAACTATGCAAAACTTTCTAGAAACAAGGATTAGAAAAAGCAGACTTGTTTCTAAAAATTAAAAAACCTAAAAGGAGGCTGCTATAGACTGAATGCTTCTGTCCCTCCACAGTCCATGCTGAAAATATCCAGTGTGATTAAATACTCAGAGATAGGTCCTTTGGGATGATTAGATTGTGAGGGCAGAGCCCTCATGAATGGAATTGGTGTCCTTATAAAAGAGGCCCCAGAGAGTTCTCCCACCCCTTCTGCCACTTGAGTACACAGCTAGAAGACAGCTGTCTATGAACCAGATTCTTAGTAGACATTGGATCTGCCAACACCTTGACACTGGATTTTCGGTCTCCAGAACCATGAGAAATAACTTTGTTGTTCATAAGCCACCCGTCTGATGTATTTTGTTATAGGACTCTGAATGGATAGAGACAGATAGATTTTCATGGACTGAAGTAATTGTTATACAGATAAGTTTAGGGTATTTTGAGCACTGAAAGAAGAATCCTTTAGACCAGAGTAACCATATATCTTAACTGCTGGATACAAACCCAACATATTTTATAAAAATTACTTTTTCTTTCTCAAAAGTGTCAGTTTGGCTAATAGCTTACAAGATCACACACCTAAAATAAACAGGAGAAAGTTATGGGGAGCACAGGAAGGGTTTAAAGAAGGCTACCCTGGATCATTCACACTTAAGAAACGCAAATATCTTAATGTGGTAAAGTGTTCAATTGTGATTTGGGTCATAGGCTCCTCTGAGACAAGAAACAACAGAATTATGCAGAAGATAGATGATGAAGACTGTTATATACCTTTATTGTCACCCTGCTTATTTGATTTATATGTAGAGTACAGCATGAGAAACGGTGGACTGGAAGAAGCACAAGCTGGAATCAAGATTGCTGGGAGAAATATCAATCACCTCAGATATGTAGATGACACCACCCTTATGGCAGAAAGTGAAGAGGAACTAAAAAGCCTGTTGATGAAAGTGAAAGAGGAGAGTGAAAAAGTTGGCTTAAAGCTCAACATTCAGATAATGAAGATCATGGTATCTGGTCCCATCACTTCATGGGAAATAGATGGGGAAACAGTGGAAACCGTGTCAGACTCTATTTTGGGGGGCTCCAAAATCACTGCAAATGGTGTCTATAGCCATGAAATTAAAAGATGCTTACTCCTTGGAAGGAAAGTTATGACCAACCTAGATAACATGTTGAAAACCAGAGACATTACTTTGCCAAAAAAGGTCCATCTAGTCAAGGCTATGGTTTTTCCAGTGGTCATGTATGGATGTGAGAGTTGGACTGTGAAGAAGGCTGAGCACCAAAGAATTGATGCTTTTGAACTGTGGTGTTGGAGAAGACTCTTGAGAGTCCCTTGGACTGCAAGGAGATCCAACTAGTCCATTCTGAAGGAGATCAGCCCTGGGATTTCTTTTGAGGGAATGATGCTAAAGCTGAAACTCCAGTACTTTGGCCACCTCATGTGAAGAGTTGACTCATTGGAAAAGACTCTGATGCTGGGAGGGATTGGGGGCAGGAGGAGAAGGGTATGACAGAGGATGAGATGGCTGGATGGCACCACTGACTCAATGGACGTGAGTCTGAGTGAACTCTGGGAGTTGGTGATGGACAGGGAGGCCTGGTGTGCTGTGATTCATGGGGTCGCAAAGAACTGGACACGACTGAGCGACTGAACTGAACTGAACTGAAGATATTTGGGTTTTTGAAAGGAAAAAATCTTGAATTTAATGAAAGTTTTTGAAAGCAAAAACTTCCAAAGACCAGATACACATTTTTTTTGAAAAGCACGGTGACAGCAATGTGACTGTCAGTGTAATGTAACAACCTAGATGGGAGGAGAATTTGAAAGAGAGTGGATACATGTATATGTATGGCTGAATCACTTTGCTGGCCACCTGAAACTATCACTTTGAGTTATTCGTATGTTCCAAGTATTGAATCTATCATCATATAATACCAAAAAGTTTATATTCATCAATATCAGAACTGATCTCATCATATTTCATTATCTCAAAATATTTCATTATCTTGGGCCTGCCAGGTTCATAGGGCACATCTACATTTATCAAAATTCCAATTTTTCACAATAAATTTCAAACTTTATTATTATCAGAAAAATAATTGCACGCAAAATCTCTTTAGTCATGTCTGACTGTGACCCTATTGACTGTAACCCACAAGGATCCTCTGTCCGTGTGGTTCTTCAAGCAAGAGTACTGGAGTGGTTTGCCATTTCCCCCTCCAGGGGATCTTATGACCCAGGGACAAACCCGTGTCTCTTATGTCTCCTGCATAGACAGGTGGGTTCTTTACTACTAGCACCTACAAATTTAAAAATTTAAAACCCACTGTGACAGCAATACAGAGCATGAACCACAGACTAAACATATGGACATCCATTAAGAGTCTGTTTCAATAGTTCAATCAAGAAATAAGTCTCTAATCTATGGAAGTGATAGTGGGAAATAGAAGCTGAGGCATAAAAATATGAAATATATATTCTGTAGTACTTGGTGATTGATTGGATATACTGAGGTAAATGATCAGGAAGAGTAGAATCTATCTCCCTGGTACCTTGCTAAGCTACTGGGTAAATGTTTACTCTGGCAGGGACACAGGGAGAGGATCAGTTGTATTTATTACTTAGAGGTGAGAGGTTGTGATGGGGGTGGGAAAAGATAATGAGATGATTATGGGGTATATGCTTTTTTAAGCAGCCTTATAGAACAGAGCTTAAGAGGATGGACTTTGAACTAGATTTCAATTTCCCTGTAGAAAAAGGGCCATTTGCCCGGAATCAGCTCAGTTCAGCTCAGTTCAGTTCATTTCAGTCGCTCAGTCATGTCCGACTCTTTGCGACCCCATGAATCGCAGCACACCAGGCCTCCCTGTCCATCACCAACTCCCAGAGTTCACTCAGACTCACGTCCATTGAGTAAGTGATGCCATCCAGCCATCTCATCCTCTGCCGTACCCTTCTCCTCCTGCCCCCAATCCCTCCAGGCATCAGAGACTTTTCCAATGAGTCAACTCTTTGCATGAGGTGGCCAAAGTACTGGAGTTTCAGCTTTAGCATCATTCCCTCCAAAAGAAATCCCAGGGCTGATCTCCTTGCAGTCCAAGGGACTCTCAAGAGTCTTCTCCAACACCACAGTTCAAAAGCATCAATTCTTTGGTGCTCAGCGTTCTTCACAGTCCAACTCTCACATCCATACATGACCACAGGAAAAACCATAGCCTTGACTAGATGGACCTTAGTCAGCAAAGTAATGTCTCTGCTTTTGAATATGCTATCTAGGTTGGTCATAACTTTTCTTCCAAGGAGTAAGCATCTTTTAATTTATAGACACCATCTGCAGTGATTTTGGAGCCCCCCAAAATAGAGTCTGACACGGTTTCCACTGTTTCCCCATCTATTTCCCATGAAGTGATGGGACCAGATGCCATGATCTTCATTATCTGAATGTTGAGCTTTAAGCCAACTTTTTCACTCTCCTCTTTCACTTTCATCAAGAGGCTTTTTAGTTCCTCTTCACTTTCTGCCATAAGGGTGGTGTCATCTACATATCTGAGGTGATTGATATTTCTCCCGGCAATCTTGATTCCAGCTTGTGCTTCTTCCAGTCCAGCGTTTCTCATGATGTACTCTGCATAGAAGTTAAATAAGCAGGGTGACAATATACAGCCTTGACGTACTCCTTTTCCTATTTGGAACCAGTCTGTTGTTCCATGTCCAGTTCTAACTGTTGCTTCCTGACCTGCATATAGGTTTCTCAAGAGGCAGGTCAGGTGGTCTCATATTCCCATCTCTTTCAGAATTTTCCACAGTTTACTGTGATTCACACAGTCAAAGGTTTTACCATAGTCAATAAAGCAGAAAAAGCAAACTCAATATTGAAAGAGAAGACAAAGTTGGAGGACTGATGCTATGTGACTTTAAGACTTATTATAAATCTACAGTAACCATGACAGTGTGATTAGTGAAAGAATAGACCAATAGATCAGTTGAAAAGCCTGAACTAGACCCATAGAAACATAATGCAAAGGTGGGACAATGGAACAAAGACATTCTTTTCAACAAATGATGCTGGAACAAATGGACATCCACATGCAAAAAAAGAAAAAAAAAGTGAATCTAGACATGGATATGACATGCTTTACAAAAATTAATTTAAAATGGGCCATAGATCTAAATGTAAAAAGCAAAATAATAAATATCCTGGCAAATAGCATAGGAGAAAATATAGACGATCTTTGGTATGGCTTTTTAGATACAACACCAAAGGCACATGGAGAAGAAAATGACACCCACTCCAGTATTCTTGCCTAGAAAAGTCCAGGGACAGAGGAGCCTGGCAGGCTACAGTCCATGGAGCTGCAGAGTTGGACACAACTTAGCCACTAAACAGCAACAACAACAATCAAAGTCACAATCAATTAAAGTAATTGATAAGCTGGACTTAATTACAATTAAAAACTTCTGCCCTGTGAAAACAACAAGTTAAACATATTCTGAAATCCAGAAAAGCTCAGCATAAACCACAGAATGACAGACTATCATCTTTCTGGATTATGTGTACCTACGGGAGAATAAATGAATGTGTACATCCGACGTGATGCACCTGTACATCATGCCAGGTCTCTCAACTCTCCATGAAATCATACCACGCTGTTCAATCCTGCCTCATATCTATTGCACTTTAGGACCTTTCCCTAACTCTGGAGTTACCTTACAAATTATAGCTCCTTACCCTATACCTCAAAGTTTGTTAGTCACTCAGCTGTGTCCAACTCTTTGAGACCCCATGGACTGTAGCCCCCAGGCTCCTTTGTCCATAGGATTTTCCAGGCAAGAATACTGGACTGGGTAGCCATTCCTTTCTCCAGGGGAGGTTTTCAATCCAGGGATCCAACCCGGGTCTCCCTCACTGCAGGCAGATTCATGACTTCCATATATTTCTTGTATCTTCTCTGCCATGCAAATCTGGATACCATATTCTATCCACAGGAAGTACTAGTGGAAACAGCAGGATATGCAATATGGATTATTTTGGGTTCTTTAAATTATATATGTGGTGCATTGAGAAAGCTATACTTCTGACAATTAAACATGAGTGCCCACTTCCCATATTCATGCTAGAATTCCAGATTTATATAAGAGTCTTCCAGTCTCAAATCAAATTGGCTTTCAGATAAGCATTGGGTCTAGTCCAGATGCCCCAAAAGAGAAATATATTGGGGGTAAGAGGTGATATTGGATCTCCACAAAAGATATATGTTAAAGGGGAAATAATATTGAGTCTCATCTGCTCTGAAGCCATGGCCTTTGCAAACATGTGAGGTACCTCCCTAGGGAGTCTATACAACAGAACCTGAGTCCCATTTTAAAAGGTTGCATTAGAAACCAGCATGAATGGGAATTCAAGGACCCAAGTCATAACAATTTGACTTAAGAAAATAATCATTTGCAGTGGGTGAAAATGCTATAAATTAATTTTAAAAACATAATTTAACAATGATATATATAAAAGAAAAAACCATAAAATTTCATATTTTAGCATGTGGAGCAGATATTAAAACAGTTTTGTTTATAAATTGATAACTAGAGGGAAAAAAGTAAGCATTTATCTTCCATTCATGTGAAACTCTGAGGTAACAAATAGTTCCAGTTAATCAGAAAAGCTATAAGAAAGAAAGGAAGAAAAAAAATGGAAGGGAAAGAGGGAAGAAAAAAGGAAGGGAAGGAAGAAAGGGGGGATGGGGAGAAGTAAATATAATAACAGAAAGAATGACAGGAAAAACAAGACCATCATTCTCTAACATCCACAGAAATAGATTTACCTAAGAATTACCAACAGGTATTAAAAAAAAAATCAGGTGGAGGGATAAATTGGGAGTTTTGGATTGATATGTACATACTGCTATATTTAAAGTAGATAATCAAGAAGGATCTACTGTAAATAAAAACATAAAATCAGAGGGTATGGTTGAAGAGGAGTCAGATATTTGTTCAATTCCACTACAGCTACCCCATGAATTACTTTCCCCACTCAAGGGAAAAACCATAATTATGAAATGGAGGGATTAGACTGTCATCACCCTTATCCTAGGTCAACCAATTCACCAGAGCAGTGAAAAAGTGATAGTCGCTCAGTTTGCTCAGGTCCAGCTGTTTGCAACCCCATGGACTATAGGCTCCTCTGTCCATGAAATTCTCCAGGCAAGGATACTGGAGTCTGTTGCCATTTCCTTCTCCAGGAGATCTTCCTGACTCAGGGATCAAATACAGGTCTCCTGCACTGCAGGCAGATTCTTTACCATCTGAACCGCCACGAAGCCTACTATTAAGAAATTTTTCTCAGTAAAAAGACAGGTCAACTTAAAAAGTATCAGTAGATACATGTTTGACTTTACAAGGTATCTCCTGATATGGTATAATACACAATGTACAACATTACTAGTTTCTAGCTGAAGTCGAGTTTGTATCTATCATGTCTTCAGGCTTAAGTCTACATTTTTCAACCCATAGGAAATACAGGGATAGAAGAATTAACATGAAGGGGTAGAAGAATAATATACAGGGATAGAAGATAGCTAAACATGAATGCGAGAGAGCAGCTCAACCTGAAATGCTGTTCAGTATCTTCTAGCATCATGTGGTGGCTATTTACATTGTAAATTAAATTAAATTTAAATTTAAAAATAAATTACAAATTCAATTGCCCAGTTGTTCTAGCCACACTTGGCTCTAGAGCCACAAGTGGTAAGTATCTATCTTATTGTCTAGCAGGATATGGAACATTTCCATCAAGTCAGAAAATTCTGTTGGGCAGTTCTGAAAAAAACAAACCCATAAGTTAAGATTTTCCATGACTAGATCTATCCAACACACCAGTGCCCTGGGAAAAAAAGACACACTTTACTAGAATATAAAACCTCAAGGGACATATGAGAAGCAGATTGCATCTGGTTTGAGCAACTTAAAAAAACATTTTGGAGCTATCCAGAGAAATTTGAGTATGGACTAGGTATTAGAAAAGTGAAAATTTAATCATGTTGAAAGGTAAATAAAATGCTACTAGTGGTTATTTCAGGTTTGTGAGAGTATAGTGTCTTTTTTTGTTGTTGTTTATGTCTATTTTCTAAGTTTGTACAATGCACATATGACTTTTGAGATAATAAAGATTATTTTAATGTTCTTTCAAAGGCTGTTCTTGACCTAGATTTACCCTTGCTTACATCCCTTGTGGTAAAGGAGAGGAACCCTCTGGGAATGTTCCTGGCAATCAAAGTCCATGGAAAGGGGAGGATGCAAAAAAATTAGAATTTAGTAATAAAATGAAGAGCTTTCAAAGCAAATATAAGAAAACAAAGCATTATGGGTAGTTACCAAAACAAGCAAAGACTGAAAGCACATAGTCAAAGTCAAGCAAACAGAAATGACCATCATTAAGGAAATTCTAGAAAAATACTAGTTCTAGAAAAATATTGAGAACAGATGTTTTCCACTTTGTTATTCCTTTTACTAGGATATTATTAACCACATTGAGTCATGTCCAATTCAGTGTTCTAGCCTTTAGATCTTCCTTTTCTTTTAGTTTTGACCTTGACTTCTGAATTTTTCTAAATCCAATTGTGTTCTCTAGTGAGAAATTTGTTCACTGATAAGTTTCTGCTCTTCTCCTTGTTCTAAATAATCTATTCAAGGGATTTTGTCCAGGAAATCTGTCCAAACACTTGCCTTCTTTTTGCTGTTGCTGCAACCTCTGCTTTCTTAATTGTTCTACCTGCCTCAGATATACACATTCAACATGAGTTCTTGTCAAGTCATTTTAGGCAAGCCAGACCCATCAACTCATTCCTGAGATACTGTCCTTTGAATTTTGTCAATTCTTATCAGTTGCACTGTGGCACCTTTAACTGCTAGCTCAAAATCCATTATTTATTTCGTCCTCACTATGATAACTTTACTGTATCCTTTCAAAAGAAGATCAGGCTCATATAAAACACTTCCTCAGACTCCGGTGCAGTTTGCAAGGTCCATGTGATCCAGTTTTGTACAAAGCAAGGTAAGCAGCAGTTGTTAGATTTCCAGAACAGTGTTTTCAAAGACATGATCTTCAATCTTTTCCCCTTTATCTTTCTTTGGGCCTGGATAGCAGGTGCAGGCACCATCTTTGTAAGCAGGGAGATGAAAGCCAGATACTAAGGACAGTGGGAAAGACAATGGGAGCCTGAGACGTGAAGGACATCCCTTGCCTGCTGCTGCAGTGTTGTGTTGTCTGTGTTTAGACTCATTACATTTGTCTCATCTACCATTTTTCTTGACGTGCAAACAAAGGCAATTTTGACTAATGCACAGAGGAAGTAAAAAGCATTTCACAGGCTGTTTTCAAATCTGATTATCATCATTAGGTAAACATGGCTTATAGGTAGATCTATAATATTTGATAGTTCACTTGTGTTTAGTGTAATTTTCAAGATTATCTCATTGAAAGAGTAGGATTTCATGCTTTTAATGTTTACCCTCTTTAGCTAGAAACTCACAGAAATATAAAAATAGGTATGTTTTCATTCCTTAGATGGGAAGCTAAAATGTGCTGTTCTAATTCAAAAACAAAATTGGCATGCAACCATAGGAAAAAAGACTGAAATGACATTTTTTCCCCTAATTATGAACTCAGAGTAAAATCATAAATCCAGTAAAATCAGATTCAATTCTTAATCTAGCAAATATGTCTGAGCCTTTAAAGTATAAGATTGCATTCATGTTATCTTCATCAAGCTTGCTAATGCTCACTTAACTACTGATAATGAAACAATGACTAGCATCCATCCCTTTATATAAATATATATCATATTACATTTTAAAGAGAATTGTCTTCTAGTTTTACTGAATTATTTCAAAGTCCAAGATCCTGGAAGGCTGTCAAACTCCTTGAAAACATTGCCTCTATGTTCCAGTTTCTACTATCACTATAGAGCAGATGGTATGGTCTTTAAAGAAAATGATTTCACAAAATCTAAACTTTTTGCATTTCTGTATCTTTCTGTATATACAATGAGAGGTCCATGTTTTCATTTAATTTCATTTACAACTGACTCGAATTTCTAATTGTTGGTAAGTGGTACCTGAGATAAATCTTCTTTACTGCATTGAAGAGTCTCATCCATGCCTCCTGTGTCATGCATGCATTGCATAATTTTTTGTTATTGTTGTTTCAAATCTTCTATGGATGTGACCTGACTACTTTATACAGTCTTCTTTCTACATTTGCTTTAGAGCAATTAAATTTGTATAATTCCATGTCTCCATCTCCCATGTTGTTCATAAATGTTTACATCCCTTTATTGCTTAGAGTCTCCTTACAACAAGGAGCTTCTAAGCAACAAAAGGATGGGGGTGATGCAAAGGCACTAAAAGTAGAATCTTTCTCCTTCAGAAAAATTTCAAAGTGAGTAAGTAAGCAATAAAATTAGGATCACAATTGCTTACAATTACCTTCCCTCATTACACAAAATTCCCAACTTATTTATGATTTCAGGAAAGATTCCATGATGTTGCTTTAAAATTTCAAATTTCATGGCATAATATTCCTTTCAATCTCCATGAAGGAGTTCCCAAATTCAAACTTAAATTGAAGAAAGTAGGGAAAACCACTGGACTACTAACGTATGACCTAAATCAAATCCCTTACAATTATACAGTGGAAGTAACAAATAGATTCAAGGGATTTGATCTGATAGACAGAGTGCCTGAAGAACTATGGACAGAGGTTCATGACACTGAACAGGAGGCAGGGATCAAGACTATCTCCAAGAAAAACATATGCAAAAAGGAAAAATCGTTATCTGATGAGGCCTTACAAATAGCTGAGAAATGAAGAGAAGCTAAAGACAAAGGAGAAAAGGAAAGATATACCCATTTGAAACAGTTCAGTTCAGTTCAGTTCAGTCACTCAGTCGTGTCTGATTCTTTGCAACCCCATGGACTACAGCAGGCCAGGCCTCCGTGTCCATATAAACACCCAGCGTTTACTCAAACTCATGTCCATTGAGTCGGTGATGCCATCCAAACCATCTCATCCTCTATCATCCCCTTCTCCTCCCACCTTCAATCTTTCCCAGCATCAAGGTCTTTTCCAATGAGTCAGTTCTTTGCAACAGGTGGCCAAAGTACTCGAGTTTCAGCTTTAGCATCAATCCTTCCAATGAATATTCAGGATCAATTTCCTTTAAGATGGACTGGTTGGATCTCCTTGCTGTCCAACAGACTTTCAAGAGTATTTTCCAACACTGCAGATCTAAAGCATCAATTCTTTGATACTAAGCTTTCTTTATAGTCCAATTCTCACAACCATACATAACTACTGGAAAAAACTATAGCTTTGACTAGATGGACCTTTGTTGGCCCATTGAATACAGAATTCCAAAGAATAGCAAGGAGAGATAAGAAAGCCTTTCTAAGTGATCAATGCAAAGAAATGAGGAAAACAATAGAATGGGAAAGACTAGAGATCTCTTCAAGAAAATTAGAGATACCAAGGGAATATTTCATGCAAAGCTGAGCACAATAAAGGGCAGAAATGGTATGGACCTAACAGAAGCAGAAGATATTAAGAGGTGGCAAGAATACACAGAAGAACTATACAAAAAAGATTTTCATGACCTAGATAACTGTGATGGTGTGATCCCTCACCTAGAGCCACACATCCTGGAACGTGAAGTCAAGTGGGCCTTAGGAAGCATCCCTATGAACAAAGCTAGTGGAGGTGATGGAATTCCAGTTGAGCTATTTCAAATCCTGAAAGATGATGCTGTGAAAGTGCTGCAGTCAATATGCCAACAAACTTGGAAAACTTAGCAGTGGCCACAGGACTGGAAAAGTTCAGTTTTCATTCCAATCCCAAAGAAAGGCAATGTCAAAGAATTTTCAAACTACCACACAATTGCACTCATCTCACATGCTAGCAAAGTAACACTCAAAATTCTCCAAGCCAGGCTTCAGCAGTATGTGAACCATGAACTTCCAGATGTTCAAGCTGGATTTAGAAAAGGCAGAGGAACAAGACATCAAATTGCCAACATCCATTAGATCATCAAAAAAGCAAGAGAGTTCCAGAAAACTTCTACTTTTGCTTTATTGACTATGCCAAAGCCTCTGACTGTGTGGATCACAACAAACTGTGGAAAATTCTGAAAGAGATGGGAATGCCAGACTACCTGACCTGCCTCCTGAGAAACCTGTATACAGGTCAAATCTGATTAACCAGGTTAGAACTGGACATGGAACAACAGACTGGTTCCAAATCAGGAAAGGAGTACGTCAAGGCTGTATATTGTCACCCTGCTTATTTAGCTTATATGCAGAATACATCATGAGAAACGCTGATCTGGAGGAAGCACAAGCTGGAATCAAGATTTCCATGAGAAATATCAGTGACCTCAGATATGTAGACAACACCAGCCTTATGGCAGAAAGTGAAGAAGAACTAAAGAACCTCTTGAAGAAAGTGAAAGAGGAGAGTGAAAAAGTTGGCTTAAAATTCAATATTCAGAAAACTAAGATCATCGCACCCAGTCCTATCATTTCATGGCAAATAAATGGGGAAACAATGGAAATAGTGAGAGACTTTATTTTCCTGGGCTCCAAAATCACTGCAGATGGTGATTCAGCCATGAAATTAAAAGACGCCTGCTCCTTGGAAGAAAATCTATGACCAACCTACATAGTATATTAAAAAGCAGAGACATTACTTTACCAACAAAGGTCCATCTAGTTAAGCCATAGTTTTTCCAGTAGTCATGTATGGATGTGAGAACTGCACTTAAAGAAAGTTGAGAGCCAAAGAATTGATGCTTTTGAACTGTGGTGTTGGAGAATACTCTTGTGAGTCCCTTGGCCTGCAAGGAGATCTAATACATCCATCCTAAAGGAAATCATTCCTGAGTGTTCATTGGAAGTACTGATGCTGAAGCTGAAACTCTAATACTTTGGCCACCTGATGCGAAGAACTGACTCATTGGAAAAGATGCTGATGCGGGAAAGATTGAAGGCAGGAAGAGAAGGGGATGCCAGAAGATGAGATGGTTGGATGGCATGACCGACGCAATGGACATGAGTCAGAGTAGGCTTCGGGAGTTGGTGATGGACTGGAAGGCCTGGCGTGCTGCACTCCATGGGGTCACAAAGAGTCGGACATGACTGAGCAACTGAACAGAAATGAACTGAACTGAACGGAAGGAGGTCTGCCAAGATGGGACATTAGGATCAGCTCTTGGCTCCCTCCCACAAGTTTGATCATTATAATACTTTTAGTGAAACAAAAAGCATATTTCTGCTTTATTGACTATGCCAAGCCTTTGACTGTGTGGATCACAATAAACTGTGGAAAATTCTGAAAGAGATTGGAATACCAGACCACCTAACCTGCCTGCCACAAGGCGTGTGTGCTAAGCAGGTCAAGAAGCAACAGTTAAAACCAGACATGGAAAAACATTCTGGTTCCAAATAGGAAAAGGAGTACGTCAAGGCTGTATATTGTCACCCTGCTTATTTAACTTATATGCAGAGTACATCACGAGAAACGCTGGGCTGGAGGGAAGCACAAGCTGGAATCAAGATTGCCGGGAGAAATATCAATAACCTCAGATATGCAGATGACACCACCCTTATAGCAGAAAGTGAAGAGGAGCTAAAGAGCCTCTTGATGAAAGTGAAAAAGAAGAGTGAAAAAGTTGGCTTAAAGCTCAACATTCAGAAAACGAAGATCATGGCAAATAGGAAATAGATGGGAAAACAGTGGAAGCAGTGTCAGGCTTTATTTTTTTGGGCTCCAAAATCACTGCAGGTGGTGACTTCAGCCATGAAATTAAAAGATGCTTACTCCTTGGAAGGAAAGTTATGACCAACCTAGAGAGCATATTAAAAAGCAAGGTCCGTCTAGTCAAGGCTATGGTTTTCCAGTAGTCATGTATGGATGTGAGAGTTGGACTCTGAAGAAGGCTGAGTGCCGAAGAATTGATGCTTTTGAACTGTGGTGTTGGAAAAGACTCTTGACAGTCCCTTGGACTCCAAGGAGATCCAACCAGTCCATTCTAAACGAGATCAGTCCTGGGTGATCAATGGAAGGACTGATGCTAAAGCTGAAACTCCAATACTTTGGCCACCTCGTGCGAAGAGTTGACTCATTGGAAAAGGCTCTGATGCTGGGAGGGATCGGGGGCAGGAGGAGAAGGGGATGACAGAGGATGAAATGGCTGGATGGCACCACTGACTTGATGGACGTGAGTCTGAGTGAACTCCGGGAGTTGGTGATGGGCAGCGAGGCCTGGCATGCTGCGATTAATGGGGTCGCAAAGAGTCGGACATGACTGAGCGACTGAACTGAGCTGATCGAGAACACTTGCTAACATTAAAATAATAAATATGGTAAGATATTGCTGGGTGACTAGAGCTGCTTCTGAAAAAGTAAGTGTAGGTATGATATGGAGGAAGGGTGCCGAAGCCTTGAACAGAGAGGGGACGACAGTGTTACTGTCGAATAAATGCAAAAAAGGCTGTTTGTTTTCTGCTCTGGTTTAATTCCCATCTTGGAGTGCAGCTTCCATACCTTGGAGGGAAACCTTAGCTCATTAGCTAAAGATAAAATTAATCTGGATAGACACTTGTTGGGTGATAGCAAGCTAACATCTCCTTCAACAGACCATATTATCATTTTGGACAAAATAGGGAAAGGTATTCCTTTCTCCTGTAAAAATGTATTGAATTAGTAGATCATTTATTTTTCAAGAATAACAATTATAACATGAAATCATTGTCTATACATCATGCAAATCAAAACATTAAGATTGTGTAGATAATTCAAACTTTTGATTGAAACAGTTAGAAAGTCAAAGTCACTAGGATATCATTTGTTACAAAATAGTTAAATGTATTACTTTCAGAGAAATAAAATTTATTACTGTACTTTATTTCCTAGCTCCAATATCTTGCTTTTGATAGAAATTATCATTGGACTTAACAGACTTTCTTTTGGCATTGTAGGTGATGCTTGATGATTTATTATTTTGAGAAACTACATTTTATTTTGTTTATAATGCTGTCTTGACCCAGTTTTGGGCTTCCCAGTTTGCACTGATGGTAAAGAATTTACCTGCTAAGCCAGGAGACGCAAGAGACGTAGGTTCAACCTCTGTTTTGAGAAGATCCTCTGGAATAGGAAATGGCAACCCAATCCTATATTCTCGCCTGGAAAATTCTACTGGCAAAGGAGCCTGGTGGGCTGCAGTCCATGATGTCACGAAAAGTCGGACATAACAAACTAGCAGGGGAATATTCTATTCCCCAGAGGCCAGTGAAAATATTTAAATTAGCCTATACTAAGCCTGCTTACCCTACTTTGCCTTTCCTTCACTTTGATTCAGAAACTGCCATAAAGGATCCTTCTTGAAGTTCCTCTCTGCCACCTCACCTCTTACCTCCCACCCCTCACCCCCAAGCTCAGTCTCATGACAGATCCTTGTGTGTCCCCTCAGAGGTCCTTCCTGACACCATATTTCAAAGCTGCAAACGTCTTTCTACTTTCTCTCCCGTGAACTCTGTCTGGTTTTACCATACCTCATCCAAGACAATATGATTTAAAAAGCTGTCAACTCACATTGACAAAAAAATAAATCTGGCCTTAGAACTACAGGAGTATTCAAAAATACCTGTGGTAATTTTCTTCCTGAAATTGGAATGTCATGTTCTAAAGGAGTCATCCTGGATTTCAGAAAACTGTCTAAAGCTTTACTTATACATCCACTGAAGAAGCTAGCTTAAAACTCAGTATTCAAAAAACTAAGATCATGGTATTCATTTCCATCACATCATGGCAAATAGATGGGGGAAAAATGGAAACAGTTGCAGATTTTAAATTCTTGGGCTCCAAAAATCACTGCAGATGGTAACTGCAGTTATGAAGTTAAAAGATGCTGCTCCTTGGAAGAAAAGTTATGACAGTTATGAAAACCTGGACAGCATATTAAAAAACAGAAACATCATTTTGCCAACAAAGGTTCCTATAGTCAAGGCTATAGCTTTTCCAGTAGGCATGAGCAGATATGAGAGTTGGATCATAAAGAAAGCTGAGCACTGAATAATTGATGCTATCAAAATGTGGTACTGGAGAAGACTCTTGAGAGTCCCTTGGACTGCAAGATCAAACTAGTCAATCCTAAAGGAAATCAATCCTGAATATTCATTGGAAGGACTGATGCTGAAAGTGAAGCTCCAATACTCTGGCCACCTGATGCGAAGAGCTGACTCACTGGAAAACACCCTAATGCTGGGAAAGATTGAGGGCAGGAGAAGAAGGGAATGACAGAGAATGAGATGATTGGATGTCTTCCCCAACTCAATGGACATGAGTTTAAGCAAAATCTGGGAGATACTGAAGGACAGGGAAGCCTAGCATGCTGCAGTCCATGGGGTCGCATGCTGCAGTCCATGGGATCGCAGAGTCGGACGTGACTTAGTAACTGAACAGCAACATTCATCCACTGATGCCTTAATAACTTAACACTTCTTACTAATTTTATCAGTCCATCTCAGGATCACCATCATATACAGCATATGTAATTTAAAGAATTGTGATGAGGCTGCTGTTGGCCTCTCCCGGCTGTATTGCCAATGAGGACAAGGCCTTCAAGGACAGTCTTCGTGCTCGAGGTTGATAGGCAGCTGAACATCAATGACCACATTCCTCCCTGTCGGGCCTGCCTTTCTCAGATATTGCCTTAGTGCAAGAACAGGTCCAAGAGCCAGCCCTTCGATCCCCAGTGTGTGCCATAAGAACATGAGGGAGTGTCTGCTGAACTCTGCAGGCATCACCAGAGGCCAGAAGGCAGGCAGGCATGCACAGACCTCCTCCCTCCATCCTGTGTCTCACCCAGCACCTGGGGAGATCGGTGCTACCCAGGAAGAGCACATGGCTAGAACACATGAGAGGGAGGTGGGTACTTCCCACATTCCTTCTTGTTTCCTGCTGCTAAAATTGCACTGTTAATTGCAATGTAAAAAGTATCCTGAGAGTGGGGAGGAATATTTAATATACAATGTCAGTGCATCTTGTTTTGTGTGGTTTTTTTCCTGTTTGTGGCAGGAGGCTGATGATAATTCTATTTCTGATCTGCCCATCCAGTATTTTGTTTCTCCCATCAAATCTTATTTTTATTCTTACTACCTCTTCATCAATGAGATTTTGGTGGAGCTCTCTGCAGCTGTCTCATTCCTTTCCAATGACAGTGACATGAAATGACTTTAAATAGCATTGAAACCTTAGCTTCCCTTTGAATTTAAGGTAGAAGACTCCTGTCCCCTTTTTTGTCATGGTTTAGTGGGTTGAGCAGTAGGGTTAACATTGGCTATATTTAGAGAGTCTTCCTGTCTCTTCTCTGACATACATGCAAAGGCTCCCTGAAATGGTTCAGTTGTTCCCTTTGTATGAAGACATTGAGAGAGAATGAAAAACACAACAGCCCAGAACCCTTAGAGAGGTTCTCCATCTTGGCTATTCATCAGAGTCAAACTGGGAGTTCAAAATGCTCTGTACGCCTGAGTACCATCCAGGGTGACTGGTGTAGCGGGTGTGGGGTGGAGCTGAGCACTGATGCACCCATCTGCTGTCTTTAGAAGAAAAGTAAGGATAGGGCTATGAGTGTTTGAGAAGCATTCCTTCTTGTTTTTCTTCATTCAGAGAAAGGATCTGGTTTTCCCCATGTGAATATTAGAAAACCTGGAATTTTCCCAAGCAGGTGTCTCTGACCAAATTCTATATAAGACATCGGATGGAGACTCAAAACACAAAAGACTTTAAAGACCAGATCCCAAATCATCTAAGCCAAGTGTAATTGTGATTTGAGTTTATCTCTGAGCACCTTTCTACAGGCAGCTCTGTCTCTTACCTGTTTTCACAAAACCAAAAGGCCTAACTCTGCCATTTCGCAAACAAGAATATCTTAGTGGTCCTCAGAACTAGAAGCAGTGGGAATTCTTGACTCTAGTCGTGGGTTTGCTGGCTGAGATGGGGCAAGTCCCATCATCACATGTGGATGAAGTCAGTGCTTTGAGATTCTTGGATGAAGGAGGGGACCCCCCCCCCAGCCCCCACACACACTTTTTTTTTTTAGCTTTGGGGAAAGATGTAGGGCCTTTTCCCACCTTTCTACTCTGTAACTTTCACTTTTGCCTGAAGTAACAGCATCTGCTTCTACTCCATCTGGAAACTTTTTTGCACCGTCTAGGTTAACAAACCACATAGTTAGCTAAATGCTTGAAAAAAGACTCATCATCTCGAAAACCCAATCAATTCCAAAGTGCATTTTGGTTTTCCTTGTTGCCCCTTCCTAAAACAGTTCAATACAAAGTACTTTATACTCTTGGTTGTGACTTTTTTTTCCCAAATAAAAAAATAACTGAAAAAAAAAAAAAAAAGAATTGTGATGAACATCTAGAATGCTAAAAGTTCAAGCTATACATTTGGTACTACATGTTTTATAAAAATATAGAAAACAATAGGTTTTGAAATTTAGTTTGGGGTCATAGGCTGATCATGCAATTTTAGTCAAAACTGGTTGCTTTCCTCCTTTTTCTAAGATTTTCTGCACATGAAGAAATTGACAACAATAGCCAATGACAGCAAGTTCTTTTGTTGTTGTTTAGTCACTAAGTTGGAGCTTCCCTGGTGGCTCAGATGGCAAAGCATCTGCCTGCAATGTGGGAGACCCGGGTTCAATCCCTGGGTTAGGAAGATCTCCTGGAGAAGGAAATGGCAACCCACTCCAGTATTCTAGCCTGGAGAATTCCGCAGACGGAGGAGCCTGGTAGGCTACAGTCCATGGGGTCGCAAAGAGTCGGACATGATTGAGTGACTTCACTTTCTTTGTGCCCAACTTCTCAAGTTTGCTCAAACTCATGTCCATTGAGTTGGCAACTTCTTTAGCATCAATAAAAGATATTTTCTTATTTGTTGCTTTATTTTATTTTTCAAATAGTTTCTTTCTTATTTTTATTAACTGATATAATAAAAAGTATATTTGCTTTACAATGGTTTGTTAGTTTCTGCTGTACAGCAAAGTGGATCAGTTATATATGTATATATATCTACTTCTTTTTAGATACTCTTCTCATTTAGGTCACACAGAGCACTGAGTAGTTCCCTGTGCTATACAGTAAGTTATCATTAGATATCCATCCACCTATAGTAATACATATGTCAACCCTAGTCTCCCAATTCATCTCACCCCTTCTTCCCCCTTGGTACCCAGAAGTTGTTGTTGTTGTTGTTGTTGTTGTTGTTTTTCCTACATCTATGTCTCTATTTCTGCCTTGCAAATAAGTTCATCCATAACATTTTTCTAGATTTCACATATAAGCAATATTATATGATATTTGTCTTTCTCTTCCTGACTGAAATAATTCCTTAATGTCTTTGATACTTTTTTTAAAAAAAGTATTTATTTATTTTTGGTTGTGCTGAGCCTTCATTGCCACATCCTGATTTCTCTAGTTGGGGTAAGTGAAAGTTACTCTCTTTTGTGGGTATCAAACCTGTGTCTCCTGCATTGGCAGATGGATTCTTAACCACTGGACCACCAAGGAAGACCTCTCTTTGATACTTCTAAGGACATTATAAAATTGAGCTTTAGTTTCTGCAATATTTTGCTTAAAACATTACTATTAAAAGAATCATGCCAAATGAATAATAAGTAAATTATTAAAAATTTTTTTTCAAATGTATGCCTTTGGTTTAGCTTCTATACTGCCTATGTTTATTAAGATAGTCAACAATTTCCAAGCGATACTACACTGATTGAATTCTATAGTGTTAAGGATCAATTCAGTTTTTTTTTTTAATTCAGTTTTTTTCCATTATGTACTTAACAATGTTTTGAAGCTAAAAAATAGTTTTATAAATAATGGATATTTTATAAAAACAATAAATTAATTATTTTGCTACATTATTTACTACAATTTAAAGAATGAACAGAAGAAATAGTAAGATGCTGTTTTGAAGTTTTTCAATGGAAACCGATATTACCATGCATATTTGCAGTGCTGGTCTATCCTTGGCCCTTCAAATAATTTGTGTTTAAGTTTAGTGTGGCTCAGATGGTAAAGAATCTACAAGGAATACAAGAGATCCAGGTTCAATCCCTGGGTCAGAGCAAGGTCCTCTGGAAGAGGGAATGGCAACCTATTCCAGTATTCTTGCCTGAAGAATTCCATGGACAGAAGAGCCTGATGGGCTATAGTTCATGGGGTCACAAATAGTCAGACACAACTGAATGACTGACACTTGGACTTGGATTTCAGCATTTTAAGTAGTAAACTAAAAATATCTCTAGTTCTTCTCAAATGATTACTGTGAAATCTCTGAGTTGCATGCTTTAAAAGAATAAATTTAATAGTATGTGAATTATATTTAAATAAAGTTGTTATTTGGAAAAAAAATCAAAATGTGTTCATTATATAAAGAAATATCTGTATTTGAAAGCCAACGGATCTTATAATAGTTGTCTGTTCTACATGATCCATATCAAGTCTTTATCTTAAAAAAATTAACAATATTTCACAAAATTGTTTCAGTGGTTGCATCTACTATAATTTTGATTATTTCTGAAAAGTTTTATTTTCTTAAATAATGTGTGATAATCTTTTGGTGTTGATGTTTGATTTCTGCAGAACTGTTCAATGACCTACTATCAATTTTCTACTATAGTTTTTGCCAAATGAAGGCAATTCTCATTATCTTATTCATAAAATTTCATGAATAATCATCAGAATGTCAAACATTAATATGCTAAAACTGAATTACATACATTTAATGATGGTATGCCAATGTTTGTTATATTCATATAGTCTATTCTTCAACATTTCTAGTGTATGTTTTCCAAATTAAATTTCCATATGAGTATATAGTATTTATTGTTGATGTTCATTTCATTCTCTTTGTATTTACTTAGTATATATGATAAATGCTGCCAAGTTTTGTACTACTTCTCATTTTTCAGTAGTTTTGTATTCCTTCAGAGAAAAATTACAGAATAGCTTGTAATTGAATAAAATAATCTGATTATTACTGATTAATTTGACTACTTGGAATAATTCATGTAAAAAGAATTCCAGAATTTCTTTCTGTAATGTTTTTCTGAAGTGTAAATTTTGTACTTTAAATTTTCAATAAAATTGTAACATTGAACAATATTTGAATCACACAACTATATACTTGGAGCAGCAGGAAGAATATTCAATTTAGTCAATTCTTCTACTTTGTCTCATGTTAGATTTTCATAATCAAAAAGCATTTGTTAGTATTTGTCAAGGAAGTAAACTTCTTTGAAAAGTAATCTCACCTCCTTTTCCTTCATCAGTGACCTATCTTCATTATCTTCAATATATTCGATAACAATTTGCAGCTCTTAAATATTTTTCCTTTCCTGGGGTTCTATCTATTCTCTCCAAATATTCACTGATTTTATATCCTAATAGTTTTGGATCCTATTTACTGATTCTAAGCATTTTTTTCTTCTTTTTCTTTCTGGTGAAAGTTGTCAGGGGGCACATGACATTTTCTCTAGTATTGAAAGAAAGTTTTTCAAAAATTACTGTCCTGACCTAGTTTTGAGGTTTTGGCTAGAGGCTAGTCAGTTTTTCATTTTAAGTCCACACTCCCAACCACCTCAGTTATTGGGCTCTCCACCATGCATCTACCTGTATCACTCCAGGGCCAGGGTGATTCAACTAAGGTTAAATAAGGATAGCTGCTTTTCCTTAGGAATCCAGGAAGTTATTAAAATTAATGAATCCACAGAGAACCTACAAATCTTAGCTAACATCACTCACTTGCAATATATAAGCCACCTCTTACAACTCCACTTGCATTTACTCTGCCCTGGTGTGCAATCCACTGACAGCCTTTGCTTGTTTGGAACTATAAATAACACAGTTTTCTCTTTCATCCTTCCAAATACACTATGTTATGTTCCACCATCAAAACAATTTGTATAGGATGGAACTGTAGCTACTTTAACAAGTGTACTTTACCAAGATGGCATTTTTAAAGATACTGGCCAATCAGTATATCAGTTACAGTTCCATCTTCTTCTGTGAAGGTTCCTTTTATTTTATATGTTGTCAAATCAGCAAAATCTTTCTTATATTAAGCTTTGCTCTTTTCTATATTTTGAAATAGAATACCTTAAACATCCCAGTTAAGACATTTTACCATTATAGACTAAAAAAATTTGTAAAGCATATATAAATAATTTGTTTGGGGGACTGATTAGTTTTAAAGATATTTTAAAAGTCAAAACAATAAAGACAACTATAATGTTTGTAGTGCCCTTTACTGTGGAATTCTTGTATCATGTGTAGCCTGAGAAACCAGATGAAGCAGTCCTGTAGAGAGGTATGATTCAAGGTGATTTTGTGGTCTTTTCTCTTCCCCTCTTTTTGAATTCATCATGACTGACATACACAAAGTGCTTTATTAACATGCATCATTAGATATGATAACACTGATCCCAAGGGAATTGTAAGTTAACCAGATCTAAACCAAAGATACCTGGGAAAAATAATGAAGTAAACAAGAACAAGAATTTGAGGAACTGATAGCAAAGTTTGCATAGAAAGCTATAGAACCAAAATAGGCAAAACACAACTGAAAAACAAAGAAATACTTCCCCTGCTAGGTATCAGGGCTTATTACAAAGCTACAGGATTTATGATAAAATAATACTGGTACAGCAATAGAAAACTGTTCATTATGGAGATTAGACAGCCCAGAATAAGACCCATGCATATAGATAACTATATTATATGATATTAGAGAACCCAAAATAAGATCCATATATATAAAGAAGAGAAGCAAAAGGCAAAGGAGAAAAGTAAACATATACCCATATGAATGCAGAGTTCCAAAGAATAGGAAGGAGAGGATAGGAAGGATATATATATATCATCTATATCTTCCACATGTGATATTATACATGATTCATGTTGATGTATGGCAAAACCAATACAATATTGTAAAGTAATTAACTTCCAATTAAAATAAATAAATTTATATTTTAAAAAAATTTTAAAAAAGAAAGCCTTCCAAAGTGAAAAATGCAAAGAAATAGAAGGAAACAATAGAATGGGAGAGACTAGAGATTTCTTCAAGAAAATTTGAGATACCAAGGGAACATTTCATGCAAAGCTGAGCACAATAGAGAAAAGAAATGGTATAGACCTAACAGAAGCCGCAGATTTTAAGAAGAGGTAGCAAGAATACACAAAAGAACTATACAAGAAAATCTTCATGACCCAGATAACTATGATGGTGTGATCACTCACCTAGAGCCAGACATCCTGGAATGTGACACCAAGTGGGCCTTAAGAAGCATCACTATGAACAAAGCTAGTGGAGGTGATAGAATTCCAGGTGAGTATTTCAAATCCTAAATGATGATACTGTGCAAGTGTTGCACTGAATATGCCAGCAAATCTGGAAAACTCAGCAGTGGACACAGGACTGGAAAAGTTCTGTTTTCATTCCACTCCCAAAGAAGGGCATTGCCAAAGAATGTTCAAACTACCACACAGTTGCATTCATTTCACATGCTAGCAAAGTAATGCTCAAAATTCTCCAAGCTAGGCTTCAGCAGTACATGAACAGAAAACTTCCAGATGTACAAGCTGGATTTAGAAAAGGCAGAGGAAACAGAGATCAAAACTGTCAACATCCATTAGATCATAGAAAAAGCAAGAAAATTCCAGAAAAAAATCTACTTCTGCTTCATTGACTATGCTACAGCATTTGGTTGTGTGGATCACAATCAACAGTGGAAAATTCTTAAAGAGATGGGAATAACAGACCACCTTACCCACTTCCTACAAAGCATGCATGCTAAGCAGGTCAAGAAGCAACAGTTAAAAGCCAGACATGGAACAATAGACTGGTTCCAAATCGGGAAAGGAGTACCTCAAGGCTGTATATTGTCACCCTGCTTATTTAACTTATGCAGAGTACATTATGAGAAATGCTGGGCTGGATGAAGTGCAAGCAGGAATCAAGATTGCCGGGAGTAATATTAACAACCTCAAATATGCAGATGACACCACCCTTATGGCAGAAAGCAAAGAGGAACTAAAGAGCCTCTTATGAACTTGAAAGAGAAGAGTGAAAAAGCTGACTTAAAAACTCAACACTCAAAAAGTAAGATTATGACATCCAATTTCATTACTTCATGGCAAATAGATGGGGAAACAATGGAAACAGTGACAAACTTTATTTTCTTGGGCTCTAAAACCATTGCAAATGGTGACTGCAGCCATGAAATTAAAAGATATTTGCTCCTTGGAAGAAAAGCTATGACCAACCTAGACAGCATATTAAAAAGCACTGACATTACTTTGCCGACAAAGTTCATCTAGTCAAAGCTATGGTTTTTCCAGTAGTCATGTAAGGATGTGAGAGTTGAACTATAAAGAAGGCTGAGTGCCAAGAAATTGATCCTTTCAATCTACGGTGTTGGAGAAGACTCTGGAGAGTCCCTGAGATAGCAAGGAGATCAAACCAGTTAATCCTACAGGAAATCAACCATGAATATTCTTTGAAAGGACTGATGCTGAAGCTGAAGCTCCAATACTTTGGCCACCTGATGCGAAGAACCAATCCATTAGAAAAAATCCTGATCCTGGGAAAGACTGAAGGCAGGAGAAGAAGGGGAGGACATAGAACTAGATGGTTGGATGGCATCACAAGCTCAATGGACATAAGTTTGAGCAAGCTCCAGGAGATAATGAAGGACAGGGATGCCTTGTGTGCTGAGCTACTAAACAACAATATATAGACAGGGCTTTTCTGGCAGCTCAGTAAGTAATGAATCTGCCTGCAATGCAGGAAACCTGGGCTTGATCGCTGGGTTGGGAAGATCCCCTAGAGAAGGAAATGGCCACCCACACCAGTATTCTTATCTAGGAAATCACATCTCTGGTTCCTTATGATTATGTTCATTTCATTTCAGTTCAGTCACTCAGTCATGCCCAACTCTTTGAAACCCCATGCATCGCAGCACACCAGGCCTCCCTGTCCATCACCTACTCCTGGAGTTCACTCAGACTCACGTCCATCAAGTCAGTGATGCCATCCAGCCATCTCATCTTCTGTTCTCCCCTTTTCCTCCTGCCCCCAATCCCTCCCAGCATCAGAGTCTTTTCCAATGAGTCAACTCTTCCCATGAGGTGGCCAAAGTACTGGAGTTTCAGCTTTAGCATCAGTCCATCCAAAGAACACCCAGGACTGATCTCCTTCAGAATGGACTGGTTGGATCTCCTTGCAGTCCAAGGGACTCTCAAGCGTCTCCTCCAACACCACAGTTCAAAAGCATCAATTCTTCAGTGCTCAGCTTTCTTCACAGTCCAACTCTCACATCCATTCATGACTACTGGAAAAACCATAGCCTTGACTAGACGGACCTTTGTTGGCAAACTAATGTCTCTGCTTTTTAATATGCTATCTAGGTTGGTCATAACTTTTCTTCCAAGGAGTAAGTGTCTTTTAATTTCATGGCTGCAATACCATCTGCAGTGATTTTGGAGCTCCCAAAGCCTGACACTGCTTCCACTGTTTCCCCATCTATTTCCTATGAAGTGATGGGACTGGATGCCATTATCTTAGTTTTCTGAATGTTGAGCTTTAAGCCAACTTTTTCACTTTCCTCTTTCACTTTCATCAAGAGGCTTTTTAGTTCCACTTCACTTTCTGCCATAAAGGTGGTGTCATCTGCATGTCTGAGGTTACTGATATTTCTCCGGCAATCTTAATTCCAGCTTGTACTTCTTCCAGTCCAGTGTTTCTCATGATGTATTCTGCATATAAGTTAAATGATCAGGGTGACAATATACAGCCTTGACGTACTCCTTTTCCTATTTGGAACCAGTCTGTTGTTCCATGTCTAGTTCTAACTGTTGTTTCCTGACCTGCATATAGGTTTCTCAAGCGGCAGGTCAGGTGGTCTGGTTATGTTCAGTTCAGTTCAGTCGCTCAGTTGTGTCCGACTCTTTGCTACGCCATGAATCACAGCACGCCAGGCCTCCCTGTCCATCACCAACTCCCGGAGTTCACTCAGATTCACGTCCATCAAGTCAGTGATGCCATCCAGCCATCTCATCCTCTGTCGTCCTCATCTCCTCCTGCCCCCAATCCCTCCCAGCGTCAAAGTCTTTTCCAATGAGTCAACTCTGAGCATGAGGTGGCCAAAGTACTGGAGTTTCAGCTTTAGCATCATTCCTTCCCCTGTGGCTCAGCTATTAAAGAATCTGCCTGCAATGCAGGAAACCTAGATTTGATCCTTGGGTTGGAAGATCCCCTGGAGAAGTAAACGGCCACCCACACCATTATTCTTATCTAGGAAGTCACATAGACAGAGGAGCCTGGCAGAGTATAGTCCACAGGGTCACACGAGTTAGACATAACTTAGCAACAAAACCACCACCACCATATATAGACAGCTATAGTATATGACAAAAAACATAGGAGATAAGTAAAGAATGGAGGAGACTGGACAATTAGTGCATCTGGAAAAAAATTTTCCACATAGAACAAGAAAATAAAATTAGACCTCTATTTTACTACTTTATGAAAATAAATTACAGGTGAATTATATAAAATTTTAAAGTCAAATTTTTAAATTTATTAGGAAATATAGGTAAGTGGACTTCTGATTTTGTGGTTTGGAAAGATTTCCCAAATAATACATGCTCTCAAAAACTAACCATAAATAAAATGATTGGTAAACTTACCTGTATATTATTAAGAAAAAATTATCAAAAAAGAAAGTAAAAATATGAGTTAAAAATTGGAAGAGGGTATCTGTGATTCATATACATGACAGTTGTTAAATATAAACAATTCATATAATTTTAATACACTTGATTTTTAAGAGCAGTTTTGGCTTCATAGCAAAACTGAGCAGAAAGTTCAAAGGCCCCATGTACCCCCTATGCTAACATGTACAACCTCTCCTGCAATTGACATCCTGCACCAGAGTGGTACTTTTGTCACAACTGATAAACCTACACCAGTACATTGTTATCACCCAAAGTCCATAGTTTACATTAGGGTTTTGGTGTTGTATGTTCTATATATTCTAATGTGTGTGATGACATGAATTCACCATTACAGTATCCTACAGAGTAGTTTCACTGCCCTAAAAATTAGTTGTGGTCCACTTATTCACTTCAGTATTCTTGCCTGGAAAATCCCACGAACAGAGGAGCCTGGCAGGCTCCATTCCATGGGGTCGCAAAGAATCGGGCAGAACTGAGCGGCTAACACTTTCACTTTTCACCATTCAATTCTATTCACCCCAAGTCTGACAACCATTGATCTTTTTAGTGTCTTCATAGTTTTGCCTTTTCTAGAATGTTATATAATTGAAATTATACAATATGTAGCCTTTTCAGATTGCCTTCTTGCACTTAGTATGCATTTAAGGTTATATGTCTTCTAAAACCTTGATAGCTCATTTCTTTTAGCTACTCAATATTTCATTTCCTGGATATGTCCGTGTACTTGTCTGTTAACCTACTGAGGAATATGTTAGTTGGTTCCAATTTTTGGCAAATATGAAAAAATGCTACTGTAAACATCCATATTGGAGAAGACAATGGCAACCCACTCCAGTACTCTTGCCTGGAAAATCCCATGGACAGAGGAGCATGGTAGGCTGCAGTCTATGGGGTCCCTAAGAGTCGGACACGACTGAGTGACTTCTCTTTCACTTTTCACTTTCATGTATTGGAGAAGGAAATGGCAACCCACTCCAGTGTTCTTGCCTGGAGAATCCCAGTGATGGCAGAGCCTGGTGGGCTGCCGTCTATGGGGTCACACAGAGTTGGACATGACTGAAGCGACTTAGCAGCAGCAGCAGACATCCATATACAGATTTTTATTTGGAAATTATTTTTCAGCTCCTTTAGTTAAATACTAAAGAGGACAATTGTTGAATAGCATGATTAGAACATTTAGTTTTGTAAGAAATGGCCAAACTGTCTTTCAAACTACCACTTTGCTTTCCCACTAGTAATGAGAGTGCCTTTTGCTCCACATCCTCATCAGCATTTGATGTTGTCAGTATTTTGGATTTAGACCATTTTAATAGATGTATAGTGGTAACTCATGATTGTTTTAATTTGTATTTCCCTAATGACATATAATGTTTAACATGTCATATGCTTATTTTCGCCTGCAAATCTTCTTTGATGAAGTGCCTCTTTAGATCGTTTGCCTATTTTTTTAACCAGATTATTTCTTTTCTTATTGCTGAGTTTTAAGAGATCTATTGAATTAATTTTTGAAAAAGAATTTAATTTTTGAAAAAGACAGACTTCAGTAGGAAATGGCTAAAGACATTAGCAGTCATTTTTCAGAAGAGAACAAATATATGTTCAATAAAATTGTAGAGATACTCTACTTTATTACTGATCACAGAAGTGCAAATAGAAGTCACAGTGAGTAACATTTTATAACATTTTATACTTCAGTTGACAAAATCCTGAGAAGCCTGACAAAATCAAGTGTTGGGGATGACTAACAGGAACACTTCTATATTGCTTATGGAAATTTTAATTGGGAAACATTCAGTCATGATCTTATAAAATTTAGTAGTCAGATACCTTAGAATGCTTCACTTCCACCCCTCAGAATAGCTCAAGAAGAATTCTTTCACATACACTTCTGTATAGTGTGTAAGAATGTTCACAATAATGCTACATTAACCTGCAAATGCATACACACACATACATGCACGCATATATATGTACATATATGAATACATAAACACATCTGTGAATAAAGCAGGTCTATCCTGGAGATAGATAAATATATAACAGTATATTCAAGCAATGGAATATTACACTTGAGGAAATAAATGAAATATAGTTACAAGCAACAACACTAATATATTTTAATAACATAGCAACTGTGAAAAAAGAAGCTCCAGAAGATAACATACAACTTGATATATTTTTTATAAATTCCAAAAACAATTAAAATAGATAATATATTGTTTACACATACGTATTTGTTGATGAAAACTATTTCAGGGAAGAAAAAGGAATGATTAACTTCTGATCCTAGTTAGGGAAGGTGTGATAGATGAAAATTTCTATGTTATATTTTCAGGTCATCTGGTGAATACACAGATACTTGTTATTTAACAAGTGGCCATATGTGAATCAGTGAGACCATTATTAATCCAAATCTGCATAAATAAGCTTAAAAACATGTCTTAGAAATAAATGCTCCTTCTCCTCACTTTTTATTATGTGGAAGGATGAAACCATCTCAGGATAAACCACTACTCAAGCTGTGGAGCCATAAATCTGAATATGTTGCTTACTTAAGGATGAGCTACGCTAAGCAAAGCAAACTGCTGATCTTATGCAGAGCTTGGGGGAGGGGTTAAATGGTGGCAGAGGCAGGAATGGGCTGGCACCAGCCTTAGAAATGTGTTCACTGGAGTGAGTCCATCACCGCCAAATGACTGAATTTCCAATCATGAGTTTGTCATTGAATGGTTGACTTTCAGGCTTTTGGTGTTCACTGAAGTGTGTAGTATTGATCCAATAGATACATTTAAAACTAGTTCTTGTGTTTTCAGGTTTCCTTAGATAAAGAATGGTATTTTCCTAAGGACTTTATTATTTTCTCTGTATGTGTATTCTTTGTAAAAGATAGCTCACTCCATAACAGTGATTTTCAACCTTGGCTGCAAGTTAGAACCACATCGGGAGCTTTTAAAACCCCTAATGCCTAGGTTGCACCCCAGACCAAATATATCAGAATCATTAGAAGCAGACTTAGGCATCAGTATTTTCAAAAGTTGCCCAAGTGACCCCCATAATCAACCATCATTGAGTTGATGGAATGAATGAATTAATGCTCATTATCTCTTTGCTAACAAACCGGTTTTACTGGGGCGGGGCCACCTCTGTCAGCTAATCTCACTGTTTTAGGCATTAATCCCACTTAATATGCACATGTGTAACTCAGTAACATTGTGAACAATAATTATCAAATCTGGGACATTTTCACAATTACCTGGGAAGATTTTTTAATTCCAAATCTCTAGATTCCATCTGGAGCTACTAAAGGAAAATTACCTGATAAGGAGCGAAAGAATCAATAGTATTTTTAAAGTTTCCCATGTAATTATACTTACCATCCAAGTTTGCGAAACCCTATTTTAGGACATCTAATAAGGCTGATGCTATGATGTGATGGATTTTGCTTACCAATTGGGAGAGTCCTCCTGTTCTATGTATCCTACAGATCCACAATTCCATACATTAAAATTTTAGCTGTGGTTACTCTAAAAGCAAAACTGGATAGAGAAAAACGTCTCTTACCTTTGTGAGATTCTGTATTAATTTCAACCTACTGGTTCAATGTTAAATGTCCAACCACTCAGGAGAATATTACATTAATTACCTCATATGTTCTCCCATTCCATGATTATTCTCGTCTCCCTTTTCACCAGTAAATGTGATGCCTTAGGCAGAGGTACTGTTTTATTGTTCTCTAAGTACAGTTGTCTGTTTTACATAAATTACAGATTTGCTATTATTTTTCTATAGTAATTTTAGTCACTATTTATTTTAAGGGAATTGGATATTTCTCAAGATGTTCTACCAAAGTTCTTGAATGGAAGAATATATTTTCATTGTTACTATTATTTTGGATGATATTCTTGCTCCCTTCTCAGTTATCATTGCCATTATCTAGCCCTGTAGCAGGATAAAGTTAAATAAGCAGGGTGACAATATACAGCCTTGACGTACTCCTTTTCCTATTTGGAACCAGGCTATTGTTCCATGTCTAGTTCTAACTGCTGCTTCCTGACCTGCATATAGGTTTCTCAAGAGGCAGGTCAGGTAGTCTGGTATTCCCATCTCTTTCAGAATTTTCCACAGTTTATTGTCCACGCAGTCAAAGGCTTTGGCATAGTCAATAAAGCAGAAATAGGTGTTTTTCTGGAACTCTCTTGCTTTTTCAATGATACAGCGGATGTTGGCAATTTGATCTCTGGTTCCTCTGCCTTTTCTAAAACCAGCTTGAACATCTGGAAGTTCATGGTTCACGTATTGCTGAGGCCTGGCTTGGAGAATTTTGAACATTACTTTATTAGCGTGTGAGATGCGTGCAATTGTGCAGTAATATTATGTACTTAACAGGCTCCAAATCATCCCCTGGACTTACTTCTTCCTTAGTATTTATTTCTGTGAGTATGGTTTCAGTGTGTCTGCCCTCTGATATCCTCTTGCAACACCTACCATCTTACTTGGGTTTCTCTTACCTTGGGCGTGGGGTATCTCTTCACAGCTGCTCCAGCAAAGCACAGCCGCTGCTCCTTACCTTGGACGAGGGGTATCTCCTTACCACCGCCCTTCCTGACCTTCAACGTGGGATAGCTCCTCTAGGCCCTCCTACACCCGCGAAGCCACTGATCCTTAGGTTGCTCCTCCCGTGCCCCTGGCCTCAGGCACCGTCCATGGCCTCCAGCGTGGGGTGGCTCCTCAGGGGCACTGCCCCTGGCTCGGGGGCGAGGTGGCTTCTCTCTGCCGCACCTCAGATGCAGGGTAGCTACTCCCGGCTGCCGCCCCTGACCTCAGACTTGGGTGGCTCCTCTCGGCTGTTCCTGCGCTGTGACAGCCTGGCACTCTCCGCCGCTGCCCCTGACCTCGGATGTGGGATAACTCCTCTCAGCCGCGCTTAGTGCGCTGGGTCGCAGACGCCTGCACTTAGTGGAACCATACTCACAGAAAACTAGTCAATCTAATCATACTAGGACCACAGCTTTGTCTAACTCAATGAAACCAAGCCATGCCTGCCTGGTAACCCAAGATGGGCAGGTCATGGTGGAGAGGTCTGACAGAATGTGGTCCACTGGAGAAGGGACTGGCAAACCACTTCAGTATTCTTGCCTTGAGAACCCCATGTACAGTATGAAAAGGCAAAATGATAGGATACTGAAAGAGGAACTCCCCAAGTCAGGAGGTACCCAATATGCTACTGGAGATCAGTGGAGAAATAACTCCAGAAAGAATGAAGGGATGAAGCCAAAGCAAAAACAATACCCAGCTGTGGATGTGACTGGTGATAGAAGCAAGGTCTGATGCTGTAAAGAGCAATATTCCATAGGAACCTGGAATGTCAGGTCCATGAATCAAGGCAAATTGGAAGTGGTCAAGCAAGTGATGGCAAGAGTGAATGTCGACATTCTAGGAATCAGCAAACTAAAATGGACTGGAATGGGTAAATTTAACTCAGATGACCATTATATCTACTACTGTGGGCAGGAATCCCTCAGAAGAAATGGAGTAGCCATCATGGTCAACAAAAGACTCTGAAATGCAGTACTTGGATGCAATCTCAAAAAGAACAGAATGATCTCTGTTTGTTTGCAAGGCAAACAATTCAATATCACGGTAATCTAAGCCTATGCCCCAACTAGTAACGCTGAAGAAGCTGAAGTGAATGGTTTTGTGAGGACCTACAAGACCTTTTAGAACTGACACCCAAAAAAGATGTCCTTTTCATTATAGGGGACTGGAATGCAAAAGTAGGAAGTCAAGAAACACCTGGAGTAGCAGGCAAATTTGGCCTTGGAATGCTGAATGAAGCAGGGCAAAGACTAATAGAGTTTTGCCAAGAAAATGCACTGGTCATAGCGAACACCCTCCTCCAACAACACAAGAGATGACTCTACACATGGACATCACCAGATGGTCAACACCGAAATCAGATTGATTATATTCTTTGCAGCCAAAGATGGACGAGCTCTATACAGTCAACAAAAAACAAGACCAGGAGCTGACTATGACTCAGTCATGAACTCCTTATTACCAAATTCAGACTTAAATTAAAGAAAGTAGGGAAAACTGCTAGACCATTCAGGTATGACCTAAATCAAATCCCTTATGATTATACAGTGGAAGTGAGAACTAGACTTAAGGGACTAGATCTGATAGATAGAGTGCCTGATGAACTATGGAATAAGGTTTGTGACATTGTACAGGAGATAGGGATCAAGACCATCCCCATGGAAAAGAAATGCAAAAAAGCAAAATGGCTGTCTGGGGAGGCCTTACAAATAGCTGTGAAAAGAAGAGAAGTGAAAAGCAAAGGAGAAAAGGAAAGATATAAGCATCTGAATGCAGAGTTCCAAAGAATAGCAAGAGATAAGAAAGCCTTCTTCAGCGATCAATGCAAAGAAATAGAGAAAAAGAACAGAATGGGAAAGACTAGAGACCTCTTCAAGAAAATTAGAGATACCAAGGGAACATTTCATGCAAAGATGCGCTTGATAAAGGACAGAAATGGTATGGACCTTACAGAAGCAGAAGATATTAAGAAGAGGTGGCAAGAATACACAGAAGAACTGCACAAAAAAGATCTTCACGACCCAGATAATCATGATGGTGTGATCACTCACCTAGAGCCAGACTTCCTGGAATGTGAAGTCAAGTGGGCCTTAGAAAGCATCACTACGAACAAAGCTAGTGATGGAATTCCAGTTGAGTTGTTTCAAATCCTGAAAGATGATGCTGTGAAAGTGCTGCACTCAATATGCCAGCAAATTTGGGAAACTCAGCAGTGGCCACAGGACTGGAAAAGGTCAATTTTCATTCCAATCCCAAAGAAAAGCAATGCCAAAGAATGCTCAAACTACCACACAATTGCGCTCATCTCACATGCTAGTAAAGTAATGCCCAAAATTCTCCAAGCCAGGCTTCAGCAATACGTGAACCATGAACTCCCTGATGTTCAAGCTGGTTTTAGAAAAGGTAGAGGAACCAGAGATCAAATTGCCAACATCCACTGGATCATGGAAAAAGCGAGAGAGTTCCAGAAAAACATCTATTTCTGCTTTATTGACTATGCCAAAGCCTTTGACTGTGTGGATCACAATAAACTGTGGAAAATTCTGAAAGAGATGGGAATACCAGACAACTTGACCTGCCTCTTGAGAAATCTGTATGCAGGTCAGGAAGCAGCAGTAAGAACTGGACATGGAACAACAGACTGGTTCCAAATAGGAAAAGGAGTACGTCAAGGCTGTATATTGTCATCCTGTTTATTTAACTTCTATGCAGAGTACATCATGAGAAATGCTGGACTGGAAGAAACATAAGCTGGAATCAAGATTGCTGGGAGACATATCAATAATCTCAGATATGCAGATGATACCACCCTTATGGGAGAAAGTGAAGAGGAACTAAAAAGCCTCTTGATGGAAGCGAAAGTAGAGAGTGAAAAAGTTGGCCTAACGCTCAATGTTCAGAAAACAAAGATCATGACATCCAGTCCCATCACTTCATGGGAAATAGATGGGGAAACAGTGGAAACAGTGTCAGACTTTATTTTGGGGGGCTCCAAAATCACTGCAGATGGTGACTGCAGCCATGAAATTAAAAGACGCTTACTCCTTGGAAGAAAAGTTATGACCAACCTAGATAGTATATTCAAAAGCAGAGACATCACTTTGCTGACTAAGGTCCATCTAGTCAAGGCTATGGTTTTTCCTGTGGTCTTGTATGGATGTGAGAGTTGGACTGTGAAGCAGGCTGAGCACCGAAAAGTTGATGCGTTTGAACTGTGGTGTTGGAGAAGACTCTTGAGAGTCCCTTGGACTGCAAGAATATCCAACCAGTCCATTCTGAAGGAGATCAGCCCTGGGATTTCTTTGGAAGGAATGATGCTAAAGCTGAACCTCCAGTACTTTGGCCACCTCATGCTCAGAGTTGACTCATTGGAAAAGACTCTGATGCTGGGAGGGATTGTGGGCAGGAGGAGAAGGGGACGACAGAGGATGAGATGGCTGGATAGCATCACTGACTCGATGGACATGAGTCTGAGTGAACTCCGGGAGTTGATGATGGACAGGGAGGCCTGGCATGCTGCGATTCATGGGGTCGCAAAGAGTCAGACACGACTGAGCGTCTGAACTGTACTGACTGAGTATTTATTTGCTGGGTTGCCTCTGGGTGTATCCTCCCACCATTGTCTTGTAGCATGTTTCTTCATCTTAACACATTCTCCCTTCTGCAAAGACTACAAAAATGGCAGCTTTTGTTTATCATTTGCCCATCAATATCCATTCCACCTTCTACCAGTAATTGCTTCTGGTTTTCCATTGGGTTAACCATTCATTCTCACCTACAATGAATATGGTTCTGTCAGGGTTGATCCCTCCGTCTAGGCTCAGCAGATGGCACAAGAACCAGATGTCACAAAGACCAAACAGGGCTTTGCATGCCAACCTTCTCCACGTTAACTGATAGAAGACTGAGCATGTAACTCAGTTAGAGCAATAAACATACAGCCTGGGATTTTTCTGGAATTACGAGGCAGATAATTCCTATCTCTGCTAAGCTTACTAAGTAAGTAAGGTATACATCTAAAGCTATCTCTAAAAGAATAGCTCTACCTGAGAATGAAGCCAATAGAGAGCAATAAATAACCAAGAGATGCAAAGAGATGCATGTTTGGATGCCATCATTTAGAGGGCTTTGTTTCAGCCTTTCCTGAAATTGCTCATCTACCTCTACCTTTGTATGATCCTTCCCTCCACTAATATTAAGCTAATGTAATCTAGATTTCTCAAATGCTACTCTATCATGTATTCCCTCTTTCATGTTCCCCACAGAACACCATATTTAAGTGGTACTCTCTCTCTCTTTTCCCAAAGAGATTATGCATTCCTATTAAGCAGAGTAGCATTATACTTATCTCCATTCCACCAATGCTTAATCAGTTTTCTGCCTCATAAAATAAGCACAAAAGTGTGGGGAAAAGAAAAGAAGGATAAGGGAAGGAGATGAGGGAAAAGGGAATGTGATTGACATATAGCCAAAATTTTAGAAAAAGAGTCATTTGTTCTTTGTTTTATTCTCCCTTCCTATTATAGAAAGCAAACAAGGAACTAAAGACTTGCACTTTGGATTTTCCGATATCCCACACAGCCTTTGCACAAAGGTTGAAATGCACAATAAATTTTATTGACAGGGCTGATATTACATATTCTATCTTATTGTCAGGACATATGCTGGATGATGCACCCTCATTTTTTTTGATTCAGAAAATATGACTATTGTACTTATAGACACAAGAACTATATTCACCAAGTAATAAATCTTGGCTGTCAGTAGAACCCACAGGCCAATACATTTCAGGATGTGATGAAACCCCTTCAGTATTGACTCAAAGTGTAGGATTCTCTTCAGCAATAATAGGCAAGCTGAAATCATCACTTGAAATTGTAGAAATAGTCAGAAGGAACATTTAAAACCATGTTACTGAAGTTGGAGTAAAATGTAGCTAATGGAGAAAAAAAATGCTTGCTTTCAAATACAGTTACTGAAAGAAGCTAAATTAAAATGTCAGATGCAATAGCAGAGGTAAGCTTCTCTTGGGTTAAAAACAAATGCACAGCAATCATTCTAGTTATTGGCTACGGCATTCTCTTTTTCAATGATTTTTATATTGATCTGCTAGAGCAGACACTAAAGAAAGTCCAATTTTACTTTAAATGTATCTTCAGTTATTAGCAAGACAGGAATGTCTAAAGGTAGGAATAGTTCTTCTGATACAATAAGCTTATTATTGTGTTAATACTTTTATTCATAAACACTACCATAGTACTCATAGTGAATACTAAAACTCAAAATTGAAAAAAGTGAATTACACAGATTGGAGAAATTAATTTGAGGAGTTCACTTTTGGGTGTTTCGTATGCCTCTTATTCAATAATTAATTAGAAATATAAGAAATAGAAACTGTATTATAGCTAGTGGATAGATGATTGGACTTGTTGGGAAGATCCCCTGAAGAAGGGAAAGGCTACCCACTCCAGTGTTCTGGACTAGAGAATTCCATGGACTGTATAGTCCATGGGGTTGCAAAGAGTTGGACATCTACTGAGTGACTTTCAGTTTCACTTTTGGAGCTAGACTGCTTGTGTTTAAAATTCAGCTTGACTATTATAGGACCTGGGGGATGTCATGAAACTGCTCAAAGCCTTAGTTTTTCTGGCTAAAAGCTAAGAATGAAAATCATTCTTACCTATTTAGTAAGGTTGTGGTGAAGGTTAAATAAATTAATGCAAGTAAAGGTCCTAGAATATTGCTTGGCACAGAATAAAGTGCTAAATAGATGTAAACTGTTGTTCCTTAGTTCTCTGGTATTTCTATATTTATGTATTTGTATATATACATTCACACATATATAGTACCCATATACACATATAGATCCATATAGATGTAAACCAAACTCTCTTTTGGAAAGGGTAAAAATCTTCATAACACTTGTCAGAGGAGCAGAGCCAAATGGCAGAGTATAAACCTCCCCTAAGGGATGAATAGATCTAACTTGCTTCCTCATTACTTAAGATTCCCTAATGGAGCCTGAAAAACATGAACAGTGACCTTCCTGGGGCCTTATTAGACACAGTTTATCTCTGACAAGTGCAATCTCTCAAATCAGTGTTTAGATCCCATCCTTGACTCCACAACTAATGAAATTCCACAACTAACCAAATGTACAACCTCGAATATGTCATTGTCTCATCTGTAAAAATGGAGAAAATGAAGAACTCAGACTGTAAAGAATCTGTCTGTAGTGCAGGAGACCTGGGTTTGATCCCTGGGTCATGAAGATCCCCAGGGAGAAGGGAACCACTACCTATTCCAGTATTCTTGCCTGGAGACTTCCATGAGCAAAGGAACCTGCTGGGCTGCAGTCCATGGGGTTACAAAGAGTCGGACATGACTGAGCTACTAACACTTTCAACCTTATAAGATTGTTGTAAAAATTTTATTTAAGTAAAGAACTTAGGTTACTTGACTATAACAAAAAACAAGTAAGAGATTATTTTAAATAAGTATCAACGCTTGTTAACATATCACAACATACAGCTTTCTACTCATCGCTAATGTGAACACTGGATGTGGATTACCACCTGTCAATAAATCTGCAGTACTAACAAACCCTCATTATATACAACCTCCCATATCCTTAAAAATAGAGTGACATTTAAGCAATTTCTGATTTGCAATGCATGGTAAGAAAAAAAATAGCAAGTGTCCAACCAGCCTAAGTGACCCTTAATTCCATTTTCACAGCAAATGGCTTTTAAATAAGCCACTAACTGCCATTTGCTGCCATTGTCTTCCATCAGCAGTGAAGCCTTACCTCACTGGCAAATTGAAATCCTCTTATCAAAATTGTACAGTTTACAGATAGCAGAGAGGTAAACAGGGACCGTTACCAGGGGGTAAAATAAAATCTGTAATAAGAATAATGGGGCCAAAAGTTAATTCTGTAGCCTTCTTTTCTTCTGCCTCCTAGTACCCTCCCCAATATCCAATGGGAGGTTTATGCTAACATAAGAGCAGCATAAGTGATTAACCTTTTGCTATAAAGGTTATGGCAGCTTCCAATTGCCATAGCTTATTTTTTTTCCCCCCATCTTGACAATACAACAAAGCATAGGAAATATATAGATTTGTCTTACAGAATAGGAAAGATTTTGCTGAAGTTGCAGCCAACCTTACATTATGCGAGGGGGAAAAAAATTGTCAGCTTCATGATTTAGGTCAGTAAAATATAAACTATCAGATATGCCATAGGCATTTAGTAGTCTTGCATGTAGAGTTGAAGAGCCATGTGTTAAAATCTAAATCAAGCATTAACCTCCTGTTTTAAGATTAGTTTGTCTCTAAATAGATTCTCTAGTATCTGAGAGATGTGGATGGTTGAAAATGACATTAAGCCAAGCAGTTATTGTATATTCATCATAAATTAACTGGATAATAAGAGAACTTCTCAAGTATACTTTTCTTTATATATTTGGAACACTGACAGAATGTTTTATTGTCAGCTTGACAGAAAATCATGTTCATTCCTAAAAAAAAAAAAGAAAGAAAGAAATCCCCATTCCGTGGTGTTCAAGCATTTGTGTATATTTAAAAATCACTGATTTTGCCAAGTAAATTGAAGAAATCTGTTAAGTAGTAATTAACACATACAATGAAATATTTCCCACCATTCTCTGATTATTTTGTGCAATTCTGTTTCTATAACCTTACTTTCCATCTTTGTCAATAGATTATGATAAAATAAGTGAGACAAAGAGGTGAGTCTAAAGTAACTGAATATAATAATTTTTTAGAATTTTGTAAGAATATCCAGATTTTTTTCCTGTGAGAAATGCTGCTAGGATAAGCTATATTCAAATGACCATGAATACATCTAATTTTCTATACTAGTACTTTACCAGGGGCTTTCCCATGGCTCAACAGTAAAGAATCCATTTCCAAGGTAGGAGATGCTGTTCAGTCCCTGGGTCAGAAAGATGCCCTGGAGGAGAGCATGGCAACCCACTCCAATATTCTTGCCTGGAGAATTTCCATGGACAGAGGAACTTGGTGAGCTACAGTCCATAGAGCTGCAAAGAGTCGGACACAACTGAAGTGACAGAGGGTGCACACATACACTTTACTGGAGAACGTTTGTTAAAACTCAAAAATTATATTGCAAGCGTGACAAATAATTTAACTGGAACAGAAATTTCTGGAGGCCAAATTGACTATCTTTCAGGGAAACCAGGGTGAGTGAACATTACTGGGGATAGCTTATTTCTCTGGCTCTCATTTCCATTTGGCTGAAGCCTGGGAAAGGGCACTTATCTCTGACAGGACTTGAGACATGATAAACATGCCCCCATACCAAGTCAATCAGCTTGATAGCCATAATAAAAAAATTCACCTTTTCAGGGTCCAAAAAAATATCAAAAATACCATTGGCTTCACCATAAAGTAAGATAAAGAACCATTTCACTGTCTCAAAGATAATCATGCATGACTCTTTCGTTTGAAAATAGTTACCTACAATTCTTAGCATCCTTCGGTGGCAGGAAAAAAAAAAAAAAAAAAACCTTTCATGGTCAAGAAGGTACTATGTTTTACTACGAAACCAAAATACATCAGTTCTCTTCTACATGGGAAATATAAGAATGGGGAAGAAAAATCCTCATGGTTCAATTTCTCTCTCTCTATAGACACAACACCACCTATTCCTGTAACTGATGTCTGTTTTCACACAAGGAAGCACATAGGATAGCCTAGGATGTAGTAAGCAGAAACAGGATGTCTCAATCTGGGCATCTTGCCTTGCATCTAATGGTAATTCATCTCTACACTGATTCTTCTTCTTTAGTTCTTTTCTTCTCTAGAGGAGATTCCTTCTGTCTGCTGCTGCCAACTTACCTTCCACCAAACACTTAAAACTAAAAAAATATCTCCGATTGATTCCTGCTTCTTTTCAATGAGATGATCCTCATTTTCTCTCATTCCTGTAACTTGCTGTGTGGCTCCACTTTGCCATCATTTTATTGTTTCAAGTATTTGGCTTATCTCTACAAAGAATTACACATACATGCCAAAGTTGCACACTAAGTAGACTGTACCTGATAGATTCTGGCAGGGGTGGCTACCAAATCCTATATATTAGGTTCTTTCATTGATTCAAAACATACTTACTGAGTACCTACCTTGAGATTGGCATAAATCCCAGAGAGGAGGAATTAGTTTCTTTCACAGTAGCAGCTTCCATTTCACTTGGAAATTTTGTTTCTCCAGGTTTGAATTTGCTGTGAAAATGATATATCTGCCTTCATGGAATACCCTAGTAGCACCAAGAACAAAAGTAGATCCCTGAAGATATGCAATATTGTTATTGTTGTTGTTCAGTTGCTAAGTCGCGTCTAACCTTTTTTGACTTCATGGACTGTAGCACTCCAAGCTTCCCTGTTCTCTGCTCTCTCCCTGAGTTTACTCAAGGTCATGTCCATTGACTTGGTTTTGATATCTAGCCATCTCATCCTCTGCTGCACTCTTCACCTTTTGCCTTCAATCTTTCCCAGAATCAGGGTCTTTTCCAATGAGTTGGCTCTTTGCGTCAGGTGGCCAAAGTACTGGAGCTTCATCACTAGCATCAGTCTTTCCAATGAATATTCAGGGCTGCAAGAAGATATGTAATAATCTGTTTTTAATATTAGAAACACCAGGACTATAACATTCTCTCTCACTATGCTGAATATATATATTTTTTGCCTTTCAGTTATCAAACAGAAGTTTTGCATTTACCTTTAAACTCTCAGGTGCCACCCAAATCAACCTCAGGAGAAGATTGAGATGGTTATAAAGTCTTATGACAGATACCTTGGTCTCTTGTGCCCTGTGGGCCATTTTAGGCAATTTGCTTTCAGAGAGAAAGGCTGCATAATGTTTTTTTAAAATTGGTTTATTGTTTTTTGAACATTGATCTAGAAATAGCCTTATCAATAATGGGAAGAATAAGATCTGCCAAAGAAACAGCCACATCAAAGAATTTAGGGAGTTTGTATATCAGGTAAAAAGACACTGGAACCATTCTTATATAAATAGATTTCTATAATCCTCAGTTTTTCTCAACTTCATTCTTCTAGTAGAATTTCTTTTTTCTTATTCAGTTTCAGACCCTCTTATTATTGATCATCCTGTTGTTGGGGTGCAAAGCAGGCTGCCTCATGATGAGCCTCTATGACATACTGATTGTATTGAATTAGTTACTTGAGAAACAGCCAGTTTGTGGGGAGGGGAGAAATAGTTTAAAAAAAAAAAAAGCTTCAGTTGCCCCTCTTTCTTCTTGAAGGTGGGAAATAAATCTTCCATGTGAAAATATTCTCCCTAAGGCATGAGGATAGAAGCATCCCTGAACTAGGGAATTCAAGGCTAAGAAAGCTGTGTAAACAACCTGTGTTACTTCTGTATTAGTCTGCTAATCCAAGTGCAACCCCCTTTGTTTCATTACACCTTTAAAAACCATTGTTTCTTTGTCTAAAAATGATATATAAACAACCAGTTTTGGTCAGTTTGGGGCTTCCATTACTAAGAGACCTCTGTGTGTATGAATTAAATACTAATACTAATATATCTTGTGGCAACTTAACTTTAATTAGACTAGATACTAAACCAACCAAAAGAACTCAAGAGGGTTGGGGGAAAATTACTCCTTTCCTGATACTGTTGATTTCAAATCCTAACATTAACCTATGCATTTATTGGAGCCCTTTAGGGTTCAAGAGTCATGGCAAGAATACAGTGACTTACACAAATATAAATCTGATTTTATTATTTCCCTGCTTAAAAGCTTTCCCTAATCCCTGCTGTGGTATTAAAGGCTGTTTCTTTCTGGCTCCAATTATCTCATTTAATCACATCTCCTTCCTTCCTCCTTTCCTTTCTCCCAAGATATTCTTCAGTCCTGTGCTGTCTAAAACCACTGGACTATTGGTGAAATCCTAAAACTGTCACATACTTTCACCCTTTCATATCCTTCCTTATTCTTTTGCTTCTGTGCTCTTTCTTTCCTCTCCATCTGAGAAACCCCACTCATTCTAAAAAACAGTTCAAATATTTTTCTCTCCAAGATATCCCTGACTCTTCCAACTTTGTATTCTGTGCTTTTCATAACATTCTTTTTGTCCTTCTATGATAGTTGTGATTAGGTTGGATTTTAGTTACTTATAGATCTGTCTTTCTCAGTAGTCTGTGAGTTCCATGAAGAGATAGATGAGCTATGCTTTATTTTGCAGGTCTAGTATCTTAAGTCAGTGTCTGGAATGGAGAAAATACTTAGATATTTTTATGTGTTTTCATAACAAAATAAACCATTTAAACTTTCTGGAAAAAAAAAAAGAACTCAGTGAAATCTTATCTAACTCATGAAATCTTAGATCTATAATCTCATTATATCCAACAGAATCTCATTACAATGGACTATATATGCCTTTCTCACTCAAAACACATATCTTTGCAAATATTTTTAAGCTCTATATTATAGTTTCTCCTCTGATCTTATTTCTGCTCAGCTATCCTTCAATCACCAAACAAAAAACAAAAGCAAAACAAAACAAAAACCACAAACAAATAAAACATAAAACTCCATATCCCTGTACACAGCAGGAAAGAAAGTTTTGGGGTCTTTGCTTGCTATTTTCATCAGTTCCCTCTGACATCCAAAGCCTATCTCACGTAAAACCAAGTCCTGGTCTCCAACCATACCAAACCTCTTAGTGTCGCCAAGAGTATGCCCTGGACATATCAAGTAACTTGCTAACATTAGACTAAGAACTTTGAATAGTGTTCATTTCTTCCTTCTCTGTATTTTTTTGGGCTCCAAAATCACTGCTGATGGTGACTGCAGCCGTAAAATTAAAAGAAGCTTGCTCCTTGGAAGAAAAGTTATGACCAACCTAGACAGTGCATTGAAACTCAGAGACATTACTTTGCCAACAAAGGTCCATCTAGTTAAAGCTATGGTTTTCCCAGTAGTCATGTATGGATGTGAGAGTTGGACTATAAAGAAAGTTGAGCACTGAAGAATTGATGCTTTTGAACTGTGGTGTTGGAGAAGACTCTTGAGAGTCCCTTGGACTGCAAGGAAATCCAATCAGTCCATCCTAAAGGAGATCAGTCCTGGATATTCATTGGAAGCACTGAAGCTAAAGCTGAAACTCCTGATGAGAAGAACTGATTCCTTGGAGAAGACTTGGATGCTGGGAAAGATTGAGGGCAGGAGAAGAAGGGGACGACAGAGAATAAGATGGCTGGATGGCATCACCAACTCAATAGACATGAGTTTGGGTAAACTCTGGGAGGCCTGGCATGCCGCAGTCCATGGGGTCACAAAGAGTCGGACATGACTGACTGACTGAACTGAACTGAATTGAAACAGAAATACAATTCTAAGCCTTCAAAATACCTTACACTCTTTTCATTTCCTCTCCATTCCAAACTGGGTAACCCTCAACACCCCTAGTTTGTGATACCAGAGAGTGCACTTGGTCTTCTTTCACCAAAGTGTTCATGTATCCATTTCACTTGTTTATTCACTCCTACCAAATGAAACCTAGACAATCACATTCAGTTTTTCACTTCTCTATTAAAACTCAAAAATGACTTTCTTGTCCATCAATTTTAAATCCCTTTGCCTTGTTCACAACTCCACTATAATCTGTCCCTACTTTTATGACACACACACACACACACCCCTTCTTTACCAGTCTTCCCTATAATATGCAGTATATTTGTTCTTTGCTTCAAATGCACATTTATTTGTATATTTATGTCTCCATATACTTTTCCCTTTGTTTCCTCTACCTCTTTCCTAAGCTTTCTGCTTGACCATTATTCTCATTCTCCTACTTCTTTAATAACAAATTCCCACATGAAGATTTTCTCTAACTTCAGTCCGTACTATCCTCTCTCTTTCCTGCAGCAAGTGTTAGTAGCATAGACGTTAGTATTTAATTGTTCTGTGATGGTTTCATAGAGATTAAATATTCATTCTTTGATTGTGAGATCCCAGATTTATTTATTGAATACTTGACGCCGAGCACTTTTCACTTTTCAAGCTTTAAGCAAGATGTGAAGATAGCAATTTCTGAAAGAACAATGGCTGAGATCACGCATGCAAAGCAAGCTACCCTACACAGTTGCATGTGAAGGAGGCATAGCTAATTGATCTCAGTACCCTTTCTTGCTGAACTTGAAGGATATTTCTCAAGTGCAAACCAGTAATTATCAATCAATTGGATTAAGGAGCAAGTTGAAATCTATTTGATATGCCTGACCTATAATCTAAATGAAAATGTGTATGCATATGTGTGTGTGGTAAAAATCAATCTCAACTTGGTTCTCTGAAGAGTGGGAAAAGATTCTTATTTCTGAATTGTATACACAGTACAATACCAGGAGAATTTCAATAGAGATGTGGGAATAGTTTATTAAAATGGAAAACAAATTGTATATTAATATTCAGGCCTCAAAAACATTATCTACAGCAAACTATGATTTACTCACATAGAGAAAAGAATAAAGTCCAATAGTCCCACATTGATTTATTTCTTCAGTCACACTCAGAGATACAGAGCAACATAATTAGCAGCAGTATCTTCAGACACAAAGAAAATCAATTCTTACGCATGCATCCATATTGACTAGGAATCTTTTAGAATGTTCCACAGTGCCTGACTCGATTGACAGCATATACAATAGAGAAACCTAAGTGCATCCTTTCATTATACCTCTTGACAAAAGCTGCAAATGCTATAGACCCAGAAACCAAACCATAACAAAGAAAATTCTATTACAGTATGATTAATTAGTAGAAGCAGCTACTAGTTTGATTACCAAACAACAGTCTTATGAAAGTGGTTGGTATGCATATATGAGTTTATATTATGGATGAAATTAAGAGAAAGCATGAAGAAGAAGCAAAGAGAGAAAAGTGTAACCTGAAGAGTCAATTTCAACTCTTCCAAGCTAGATCTGTTTCTTTGGTGACTTTCGTTATTGTAATTGCCTCAGAGAATTCTGCCACCCCTGCCTAACTGTTAAGCTGAAGTGCCTTTGTTCAGAACTTTGTCCACCTGTAGATGACAGGAAGGAAGAATTTAACATATCCATCTGCCTGAGGCTTGCCATTCTAGAAGATACTTGCAGGATTAAATGGAGTAACTTTGTTTACTCACTTCTTCCTGTCTCTGATCCATAAAAGAAACTGGCAGCCAGACCCTGACAAGATGGCTATTTTGAGACGTTAGTCTTTCTTCTCAGTGAGCTGGCTTTCCAAATAAAGTCATATTCCTTGCCTTGATGTCTTGTCCTTAGGAGTCATTGGCCTCTTGTGTTGCAAGCAGAGTGAGCTTGGACTCAATAAGACAGTGGCACTGGCTACATATTAGAAAAACTAATTGGTGACAATATTTTGGAGTCACTCTGGTACAGAAATTCAAGATGGTTATATTTTAGCTTGGCTATAATAATTAGTAGGTGGTTGTTGAGGGAAATATAAATTGAGAGTGCTGCTACATAGATATGCCTTCCTCCACAAATATCTTGAAGAATTAAATGATAGAAATTTCTTCTATTAAAAATAAGTTAATAAAAACAAAGCATATGCTTAGCTAGATTTAGGTCTGCAAGCTGTTCTTTAGGCTTTAAAGGAAAAATAATTTTTATTACTCATTAACCTGGTTGTCTCAGTCTTATCATCAGCATGGGCAGACTGATTCCCCTACCCTGACCTATCAGAGTGGATAACACAGTGCCAAACTGAAATATTCAGACTTTTAAACTTCTATTTAAATTTTATTGAAATATCTTGTCTTCCAGGTTTTTTTTTCTTAATAGAATTCCCAATTTTTATGACTTGCACAGGCCTAGATGCAGTCCTTCTTAGAATAAAAGCTGCCGCTTTAATGTGCACATGTGATCAACTCTGATGGATCTAGGACTTTATCATAAATTTTGATTGACACAAGTATATCCTCAAAGACTCAGAAAGGTGTTTGCACTCAGAGAGAACTTAACATAAATCTGTGGAAGATGAAGGTAGACAGTCACTTGATATTATTGCTTTGCTTTAAAATTGACATAAAAAATATAGGATTCAATTTTATCATTAAAATAGTTAGTTTTTCATAACAGCCCACACTCCTTCTAGAACTATACAGACAGTAAGTTAGTTATACCCTGTAGCACTTATAAGGACTATTTATTCATCACAAGTATATAGACAAGTAGATTAAAACTTTTTCTTGACTTAATTTTTTTCTTCATCAAGGTATTTTTATACTGCATATAAAGATCAGATGGAAACAAAGAAGAACCTTAAAAGTTTACAACCAGAGGCAATTTTAGTATCTTCATTTTTTCCCTTGGTATAATACAAACTGACCTACTTTGAAGCATTTGGAGCATCAAAATGTGACTGCAATGTTCTAACCAAGAAGCTGTATGAAACTAAGTGATTGAAGCACTTCATAATTGATGTATTTAATGTGCATCTAGTGCTGCCCCAGTTTCAGTTTTTAACCTGTCAATTTTTTTTTAATTGAGAACTTTCTAGGATAAAAGGAAGAAAACTCGATAAGCAACAAAGGGAAGTAGGAGATTACAAACATAGAAAAGTAAAGCAAATTAATAGTACAGATTTTGAATCTTCTTGATACTTTAATTTTTAGAGACAAAATAAGTTGGTTGGAATTTTTATTTCAATGAGAAAACACTGAGCAACTTAGATTAAAACAGTAAAATGAATGGAACTTGCCTGAGCTCACCCATCACATCCCAGGTATTAAAGCTTAGGAGAAAGGATGATGTAACTGAATTCTGCATATATGAAATGAATTTGATTCAACAGAAGAATGTTCATTTTTTAAAGAACCAATTAAAAAGTACAAATGCCACATTAAGGAAAAATACTTTGTAAGATATATCAGTTATTGTTACAGAAAGGCATAAAACTTAAAATCTCTGGATTGCTACTCAGGTACTGTTCTCTACTAACTGTACACCCTTGAGCAAGCCACTGTTTTCTCAGGTTATTTTCCTAGCCTTAAAGAGTAATAATCATACCTCTGTCAGTTCAGTTCAGTTCAGTCACTCAGTCGTGTTCGACTCTTTGAGACCCCATGAATTGCAGCACACCAGGCCTCCCTGTCCATCACCGTCTCCCGGAGTTCACTCAGACTCACATCCATCGAGTCCGTGATGCCATCCAGCCATCTCATCCTCTGTCATCCCCTTCTCCTCCTGCCCCTAATCCCTCCCAGCATCAGAGTCTTTTCCAATGAGTCAAATCTTCGCATGAGGTGGCCAAAGGCCTGGGGTTTCAGCTTTAGCATCATTCCTTCCAAAGAAATCCCAGGGTTGATCTCCTTCAGAATGGACTGGTCGGATCTCCTTGCAGTCCAAGGGACTCTCAAGAGTCTTCTCCAACACCACAGTTCAAAAGCATCAATTCTTTGGGGCACAGTTTTCTTCACAGTCCAACTCTCACATCCATATGTGACTACTGGAAAAATCATAGCCTTGACTAGACGGACCTTAGTCGGCAAAGTAATGTCTCTGCTTTTGAATATGCTCTCTAGGTTGGTCATAACTTTCCTTCCAAGGAGTAAGCGTCTTTTAATTTCATGGCTGCAGTCACCATATGCAGTGATTTTGGAGCCCCAAAAAATAAGGTCTGCCACTGTTTCCACTGTTTCCCATCTATTTCCCATGAAGTGATGGGACTGGATGCCATGATCTTTGTTTTCTGAATGTTGAGCTTTAAGCCAACTTTTTCACTCTCCTCTTTCACTTTCATCAAGAGGCTTTTTAGCTCCTCTTCACTTTCTGCCATCAGGGTGGTATCATCTGCATATCTGAGATTATTGATATTTCTCCTGGCAATCTTGATTCCAGCTTGTGCTTCTTCCAGCCCAGCATTTCTCATGATGTACTCTGCATATAAGTTAAATAAGCAGGGTGACAATATACAGCCTTGACGTACTCCTTTTCCTATTTGGAACCAGTCTGTTGTTCCATGTACAGTTCTAACTGTTGCTTCCTGACCTGCATATAGGTTTTTCATGAGGTAGGTCCGGTGGTCTGGTATTCCCATTTCTTTCGGAATTTTCCAAAGTTTCTTGTGATCCACACAGTCAAAGGTTTTGGCATAGTCAATAAATCAGAAATAGATGTTTTTTTGAAACTCTCTTGCTTTTTCAATGATCCAGCGGATGTTGGCAGCTTGATCTCTGGTTCCTCTGCCTTTTCTAAAACCAGCTTGAACATCTGGAAGTTCACGGTTCACGTATTGCTGAAGCCTGGCTTGGAGAATTTTATATAGTATTACTTTACTAGCATGTGAGATGAGTGCAATTGTGCGGTAGTTTGAGCATTCTTTGGCATTGCCTTTCTTTGGGGTTGGAATGAACACTGACCTTTTCCAGTCCTGTGGCCACTGCTGAGTTTTCCAAATTTGCTGGCATATTGAGTGCAGCACTTTCACAGCATCTTTCAGGATTTGAAATAGCTCAACTGGGATTCCATCACCTCCACTAGCTTTGTTCATAGTGATGCTTTCTAAGGCTCACTTTACTTCACATTCCAGGATGCCTGGCTCTAGGTGAGTACTTCTGTAGAGGAACAAAATTTGCTATCTCACAATGTCTCTTTGGCACAAGAATTATTTCAAAGTGAAAACAACAAAACCCAAAGCTCAGAAAGGAACTTTGACCTTTCCCTTAATTGCCTAAAAGAATATAAAGGACTTGTTCTAGGAAGGGAGATAGCCATAGCTAACTTTAGTATGAATTAGATGTGTAGACATAGAGGAAACCAGCAAGTCTATTTGTTAAGATTCTTTTCTGTCTTATGGTCTCTGATGGCCGTGCTTACCAAATATTTGCTTTTCCACCTCCATGGAAATTGCCTTCTTCTCCTTTGAAGTCCCAGACTACTACTCCCAACATCCTCTTTTGTCTTGAAGATGGTATTTAAGGTGAGTATTTTGGCAATTTCTATGAATTACTCAGTCTTCCTTGTCTCTTCATGTAGCTATATTATTAACTTTTGTTTGATGATCTCATTAATCTGTTTTATGTCCATTTAATTCTTAAACCACCCAGAAAAATCTAGATGAGTAGAGGAAAATTTCTTCCTCCCCAACACCTTCCACATTGACTTCATAGGTCAGAGTAAAGATAAAATGAGAAAAGATATGGGAAAATACTTGGAAAACATAGAAAACCATATATAACCTTTGATTGGTATAAGGTATAATGCTTGATTGATATCATATTGGTGACTGAAGCTTAGCCAAATGGCAAACATCTGACTATTTTAACTGTAGCATCATAATTTGTCATTTTGAAGGTGATGCTAAGGACATTAACATGAAAGACAAAGAAAGCATGCACCTGCCAATCTGAAGCAATGTTCAGTCAGTAATATTTTGAGGTCAGCCTTTTGACATTTCAAGAAACCAATACTGATCTCACAGTAATCCAAAAAAGATAAATAATTTATATTTACAAACAGTGTCTAAGAATATCATGACTGAGATTCTCTCCTATTTGAAAAAGTAATTCTACATGGTATATGTCAAAAGACCTTTTATTTGCAAACATTATATTTTTATGCAAATCATTTCTTCTCACATATGCCCCACTGATTTGACCTTATACATTTCCAAACAGGCATGGATCTGGCTAAGTCAAAAATGTCAACCATGTGTGGAAATAAAAAAAAACAAAGAGTGTCCCTCATCAACCAGGTATACAAGGGTTAAATCACAACCCCCTATAGTCACCCACAGACAGTGCACCCTGAGGGAAATTTAGGATGAAAACCAAGAGGAAACATTCTCTGTTTTCAATAAATGGACCCTAGAAAGTTAAGATGCATACCTCAGGAAGAATTTCAATGACTCCAGATTCTTGCAACGTCCCATTCATAGAACAGCACTAAAATTATTAACTTGAGATATCTGTTCCTTATTATTAGAAGTAATCTTTAGCAAAAATGTATGCTGACTACATGAATTTCCCAGTGCCCCCTAGCCCCAGATCACATACATACTGTCTTCTCCCCTACCTCCTAAGGGTAGTTTACTCAGGGCTACTGAGTGACTGTCTCCCAAGCTGTAGTCTTCAGTAAGACCTTGAATACTACTTAAATTCACAACTTTCCTGTCATATGTTTTCCTTTACTTTGACACTTGAGACTAACAACATCTGTATCAAGTGCTATGGTCCCCCATACATAGCCTTTCTGAGCACAGGGATAGGAAAAGAGATGAAGACAATGATTAGTGCGCAGAGAGGGGAGCGGAAGAAACTTTCATTTAATCCAAAGAATGCTTCCTCAGACTGGGCTAACATTTTTCTGTTTGACTATACTAGTGCAGATTTTAAAAGATTGTAGAGCTCTGCCATTGTTATCAATCTTATTCTGTCTTTGGAGTTGCTAAAGTTATTGGAAACCTTGCTAAACTGAAGCTATAGATGCAAGCCTGAACTCAGATAAAATCATCAGCCCCTCAACTCATAGCATTTTATACCTTTGTGTATTTTATTTCCCTTCTGTTCTCAGAAAGCCCACTATCTTCATGATGTTATAGTGAAAAGAAAAAAAAAAAAAAAAAGGAATGAGTTTGTTTTCTTTCCTTTTCCAGGGAACAAAGTAGATAAAGAGAACAGTGAGCAGGCCTGAACATTCTTAGCTTTTTTACTTTAACTGCTCCTGGCTCTGCATGTCTCTAAGTTTTCTTTTCTGCCCCCCCCCCCCAACTCTGAATGTTTGTAACTAAGTTTATTTCTCTGTCCCATAATTCTACAGGAGCTATGCTTCACACCAGTTTTCCTTTGACTCTATCCTAAATACATCCATATCTGGTATTTGGCCTTACAATACCCTTCCCCTTCTAGTTACATATCAGAAAGAAAGGCAGGCAGGACAGCCACTGTCAGACTCCATTACTAGGTTACTGACACCTATGACTATCTTTGGAACAATGCAAAAGAAATCAAGGTCCTAAGACCTTTGCTCCTCATCACTGACTCCTGAGTGCCTCGTTTTATATGCACCCCTAGATTCCTCATGGTGGAGGGCACGATTCTTGAGGCAGAAGCCTACTGTGTTCTCCTTTTGCAGGCTGAGAACTAAAGCCATCTTTGCATTTCCTCCAAACTCTGTCTCCATATTTTTCATTTGACTTTGGTGGGCAGAGAAGGCCAAGATTTTAGCCAGCAATAATGACACTGCAGATTCTTTCCAAAATCTAAAATTTCCTGTTAACATGGTAATGACTTTGTTACCTTTTAAAGGATAATTTATATTTTTAAAATATAGCCTTGAAAAGACAGTAAATAAAATCTTTAAAAGTGAATCTTCAGATAATACAACCCCCAGATGAAGGTATATATTTTTTAAAGAAACAATGTTTTTCCAAACTATACAACCATCAAATACAGATAAAAATAATGTCCATTCATATGGATAATTTAATTGCAACAGTATGGCAAAATTAGGATTCAGTATTGGTGTCCAGAGTGTTAAATACTGTTGAAATGTTTCTTGATGCCAAGTATCTAGATGACTAGATATTCAAATATAAAATATGCAGACATATTTAAATATAATATAAAAATGATGACATGCAGTGATAATTAATTTGTAACACCAATTTAAGTAGGCATGCAACATCATATTTCTTCATTTCTTAATAAATAAAATTAAATTTTCCTTTAAAGCAGTAAAGTCAATATGGCAACAAAGCAATAAACCTGAACCCAGGTTTTTTGCTCTGTTGCCTGTGCTTAGTCATGCTGACTCTGCACCTTTGTCTCTTCAATAAGTAAAATAATATTTCTCATAGCCTGAAATATACATAATAGCCCTTTCTCAAGGCTTTGCCTCCCAGACTTGAACTTTAAAGCCATAATACTTCTCATTCATATAGAGATTAAAAGTTAAATAACAAGAAAATAACATTTTTCTTGTTGAAGGTTTATAGGAACATCATGACCAGACTATGTAGACAGCCCTAAGAACAAAGCATTACAACCAAGAAGTGTGCAACAACCAGTCACATTCCGTCCCGTTTTAGTGCAAAAGAAGACTGAATTCTAATGGGGAAGATGGTTCTTTGGGATGCTGGTTCGCCAAGTCTTTGATTTGCTAGCTTTCCGAATAAAGTTGCTATTCCTTATCTCAACCTCTCTTGTCTCTATTTATTGGCCCATTGAGTGGCAAGAAGTATGAGCTTGGACTTGGAAACAATATCAGTATTATTACTCTCCTTATTGCTTTCCCCTTATGCAGAGCAGAACATTCAGAAAAGTCTCTTTTCTTGTTAGTCTGCTGATTAATATTGAGATATTGACATCCCTGTCTACTGAACTCTTGAACTTTGCTGATTTTTTTTTTCTGTGCCATATTTGGGCTTTTTTTCTGAAGATATGAATCCTGTCTCAGGGTAACAGGTACACTAGAAAGCCATCCTTTCCAAAATCTTACTATCATCTGTGTGTGATACAACAAAACAGGACATAAATGAATACCTTTTGTAGAAACCGCCAACACCTATAATCTTCCCTACCCTTTGAAGTTCTCAAAGATACTCCCCTTCTACCCATTTCTCTTGCCATCTCAAGAGCCCAGCAAAATTTCATCAGTGCAGGTGAACTTTTGTCTTTACAAAAGCACTTAAAACACAGAAACAAAAATGTTCTGCCAACATGCTTAGTCATAACCATGAAGGAAAAATAAGAAAATGAGACTACAAATTAAAACCTCATTACATTAACCTTTATCAACATATTAAGGGTTCTTTTGCCCTACATACAAAGTGGAAGTGTTATCAACTTTGGATAACTTATTTTCTCTTTCTATGCCTGCACCTCTAGCTTAGCCCCTGTGTTAGTGATTTGAAATAGATATAATCTTCTTAACTGGCGCTAGGACCCTTATATTCACATAAAAGGCCCTACCCAGAACTCCATGCTTTAGAGGATATGCATCACAAAGAACCAAATTAAATTATCACAAAATGCATACTCATGTCACTAGGATCTGATGCTCAAAGCTGACATAATGTGACCCTGACACTTAAGATCATGGCATTGACAAATCACACCATCCAGGCCAAGAAAAGTGCTTGCTTATCTCCTTTCCTATGCCCCTGAACAAAATGCAGAGAGGATTTGAATATTAGAAGGTCTTAGACAGGAGGGAAAACCCTGACAAATTTTTCCTCTTACAAGGCACACACCCTTCATTTTCTTCCTTTCATTTGTATTCCAATTCACAGTTTCAAAGACATCTGAGAATTAGCAGAAGCTTTACAATAGTTGTGAGGTAGCCTAGAAATGAAACCAAGCATGACCCTTGAAGCTCTCTGGGGTACAAAAATCTTTCTGTGTCCCCCATTTCTTGTTTGTAGGGAAAGAGCTTCAGTCTCCTAGACCTTCCCTGAGTTCTGAAGGGCAGATTCTAACAGTTAAGTAAAGAGGTGAGGGAATGCCAAAACAAGGAAAAGCAGTCAAGAAACAATAGTGCAAGGTCCTGTTACACCCCAGGGGCTGTGTGTAGTAATCTAATACATATCTCTGAATTCTTCTGCAGGACCTAGAGTCTCACTCAAGTGGAAGACAGTAACTTCAAGCTGAGCACAAGCATATGGACTCCAGGCTGGTGGGAAGCAGACAGATGATGAGATTCCTGGAACACCACCTTGTTATCTCACCACCAGCCAATCAGAAGAAAGTTATACTCTATCCATGGAATTCTCCAGGCAAGAATACTGGAATGGGCTGCCATGCCCTCATCCAGGGGATCTTCCCACCCCAGGGATTGAACCCAGGTCTCCTGCATTGTAGGCAGATTCTTTACCACTGAACTACCAGGGAAGCCCAAATCAACTCTAGATTACTTATAATACCGAATACAGTGTAAATGCTTTATAAAGAGCCACCAATGTGCAGCAAATTCAAGTTCTGCTTTGTGAAACTTTCTGAAAGGTTTTTGAAAAGTATTTTTGATCTGAGTTTGGTTGCAGCCACTGATGTAGAACTTGCACAGATTGAAGGACTGATATTTGTATATTTATGACATTTATATATATCATATAACATAAAGAAAGACTGACATTGATTCTTTACCTTGGCAATGATATTGGATATTGGAAACTAGAATTGTGAGTACCATTTTGGTAAAAGTATTTATCAAATACTTTGGAGAATACCAATAAGAATTAATAAAATATTCCTTAAAAGACTTAATTTATAATTATTTAAATGAATTTTAAAATATATATGTGTTAATTATAAATTTTATTTACATGTACATTCAATAGAAAAGTTTGGATATTTGAGAAGAGATTCACTTAAAGATACATGAATATCATTATATTCTTTACATTCACATTAATTTATATTTTTATATTATATTCAGTTTATGTACTTGAAAAAAGTTGAATTCTTTTATATCACCACTGTCAAAATAATATAAGTAACTAACAGTGTCTATAATAAAACCATGATCAGGCAAGTAAAAACAAAATGAGTGTATGTTAATCACTCAATCATGTCCGACTTTTTGCGACCTCACGGATTATAGCCTGCCAGGTTGCTCCGCGGAATTCTCCAGGCAAGAATACTGGAGTGGGTAGCCATTCCCTTCTCCAGGGAATCTTCCTGACCCAGGGGTGAAATCCACACCTGCTGAGCTGGCAGGCAGATTCTTTACCAACTGAGCCACCAGGGCAGTCCATCTACTATAAAACCATGATTAGTCAGAAACAAAACAAAACAAAACAAAACAACAACAACAAAAAAACCATGATTAGTAAAAAAAAAAAATCATGATTGGGGTGAGGGGGAAAGTAATTTATAAACCATGGGTGCCATTGTTTATTACTCATTTAACACTGTAATTCATTAACAAAATACCTAGAGCAGCACAATAAAAATTAAATTCAATTAGAATTTGTATCTTGCTTATTTTTCACCTTATAAAAGCATAGCTTTACATATGTTTTTCGTTTTTTGTTATGAAAGTATACTGTTCAATAGGCAGATAGAACACGTTTTATTTAACATTTTAGTGGGTTGCTATACAGCTTTAAAACATTTTGTTAGGTAAAAGACAACCAGGACACACACACAAAAAAACGTCTAACAAGGTTTTTAATGACGAAGCGCTACCGGGCAGGATTTCCTGGACCCAAACGAGGCAGGTCGAGGAAGTCCGCGCCTGGGCCGTGTTACAAGCAGCTTATACAAGTTTGTTGCGAGGGATGGTCAGGTTAATGGATGGGGGTTTGGATAGGTCTGCGGCCGAGGTGTCGCGGGCTGATAGGTCCTTCTACGTGGCTGGGGTGGGGTGGCTTTAGCTGGCGAACTGTGCTGTTACTGGTCCCCGGGATCTGGGAGGCTCCCTCCTTAGGGACTTTCCCTGCCGGCGGGGGAGGGAAGGGAGGGCCCATCATGGCCCCCGGGGTCCAATCTTACACATTTAAACATCTTTTATGTGGGCCTCTATTTGTTTTTAGGCCCTGCTCCTGTCAAATATTAGAAGCAGGCCAGTGAACTAGAAGTGTCAAAGAATGTGAACAGATCCATTTTCCCTGATGCTGACCTTTAAAAATAGCCAGCAAACCAAATCATGATTGATTTTCTGGCCTCAAAAGGTACTTCTAGATGTAATAAAGTAAATTCCTAGGGCTTCTCTTGCTTTATTTCCTATCTGTTTCATCAAAGTTCCACATCTATTCTGTTGTTAACTCTTGATTCTCTAACCACATCATAATTTCTCACTTCTGGTTCATAAATGGACTTTGGGCACTCTCCATCATGTGTAGTCTTTAGCTTTTTGTATGTAGATATGACAGTGACTGAAAATGAAATTCGCTTAGTTGTGTCCAACTCTTTGGGACACCATGGACAGTCCATGGACACCTTGGATAGTCCATGTACAGTTCATCGAATTTTCCAGGCCAGAATACTGGAGTGGGTAACCTTTCCCTTCTCCAGGGGATCTTCCCAGCCAAGAGATCGAACCCAGGTCTGCTGCACTGTAGTTAAGCTTAGTTCAGTTCAGTAACTCAGCCGTGTCCGACTCTTTGTGACCCCACGGACTGCAGCACACCAGCCAACCTGTCCATCAACAACTCCCAGAGTTTACTCAAATTCATGTCCATTGAGTTGGTGATGCCATCTAACGATCTCATCCTCTGTTTTCCCCTTTTTCTCCTGCCTTCAATCCTTCCCAGCATCAGGGTCTTTTCTAATGAGTCAGTTCTTCACATCAGGTGGCCAAAGTATTGGAGTTTCAGCTTCAGCATCAGTCCTTCCAATGAATAGTCAAGACTGATTTTCTTTAGGAAGGACTGGTTGGATCTCCTTTCAGTCCAAGGGACTCTCAAGAGTCTTCTCCAACACCACAGTTCAAAAGCATCTGTTCTTTGGTGCTCAGCTTTCTTTATAGTCCAACTCTCACATCCATACATGACTACTGGAAAAACCATAGCTTTGACTAGATGGACCTTTGTTGGCAAAGTAATGTCTCTGCTTTTTAATATGCTGTCTAGATTGGTCATAACTTTTCTTCCAAGATGCAAGAGTCTTTTAATTTCATGGCTGCAATCACCATCTGCAGTGATTTTGGAACCCCAAAGAGTAAAGTCACTATACTGCTTCTACTGTTTCCCGATCTTTGTCATGAAGTGATGGGACCGGATGCCATGATCTTAGTTTTCTGTGTTTAGTTTTAAGCCTACTTTTTCACTTTCCTCTTTCACTTTCATCAGGAGAGTCTTTAGTTCTTCTTTGCTTTCTGCCATTAGTGTGGTGTCATCTGCATATGTGGGCTTATTGATATTTCTCCCAGCAACCTTGATTCCAGCTTATGCTTCTTCCAGTCCAGCGTTTCTCATGATGTACTCTGCATATAAGTCAAATGAACAGGGTGACAATATACAGCCTTGACGTACTCCTTTTCCTATTTGGAACCAGTCTGTTGTTTCACATCCAGTTCTAACTGTTGCTTCCTGACCTGCATACAGATTTCTCAAGAGGCAGGTCAGGAGGTCTGTATTCCCATCTCTTGAAGACTTTTTCACAGTTTGTTGTGATCCACACAGTCGAAGGCTTTGGCATAGTCAACAAAGCAGAAATAGATGGTTTTTTTGGAACTCTCTTGCTTTTTCAAAGATCCAGCAGATGTTGGCAATTTGAGCTCTGGTTCCTCTGCCTTTTCTAAATCCAGCTTGAAGTTTACCATATTGCAGGTTAATTCTTTACCATCTGAGCCACAAGGGAAGACCATAGAGATCTGAATATTGTTTTATTCTTCTATTTAAAACAATTGCCTGACGTAAGCTTTGATTGCAAAGCCCTCTACTCACAAGGGGCATCCAATTGACTTCCAGTTGCCTCTCTTGAATAAGCACAGTGCCAGTCACAGGGCTAGACAAGGAGCCAGGCCATGTTCCCCTTCCCTATCAGTTCTTTGTTTTAGAGAGTTTGGTTGATTTCAATAACTTATCATAGGGCTGCTCACTTTGTTTTATCATGTTTTAAAGTCTCCCTCTTACATTTAAAATTCATCTATGAATTGTACTCATTTCACATGCTAGCAAGATGATGCTCAAAATCCCTTAAGCAAGGTTTCAGCATTATGTGAACCAAAAACTTCCAGATGTACAAGTTGGATTTAGAAAAGATAGAGGAACCAGAGACAAAATTGGCAACATTTGTTGAATCATGGAGAAAGCAAAGGAACTCCAGAAAAACATCTACTTCTGTTTCACTGACTATCCTGAAGCCTTTGACTATATGGATCACAACACAGTGTAGAAAATTCTTAAGTAAATGGGAGTACCAGACCACCTTACCTGTCTCCTGAGAAACCTGTATGCGAGTCAGAAAGCAACAGCTAGAACTGGACATGGAACATGGACTGGTCCAAAATTGGGAAAGGAGTACATCAAGGCTGTATATTGTCACCCTGTTTACTTAACTTATATGCAGAGTTAGTTCAGTTAGTTAGTTCAGTCACTCAGTCGTGTCCAACTCTTTGCAACCCCATGAATCGCAGCACGCCAGGCCTCCCTGTCCATCACTGTCTCCCGGACTTCACTCAGACTCACGTCCATCGAGTCAGTGATGCCATCCAGCCATCTCATCCTCTGTCGTCCCCTTCTCCTCCTGCCCCCAATCCCTCCCAGCATCAGAGTCTTTTCCAATGAGTCAACTCTTCACATCAGGTGGCCAAAGTACTGGAGCTTCAGCTTTAGCATCATTCCTTCCAAAGAAATCCCAGGGTTGATCTCCTTCAGAATGGACTGGTTGGATCTCCTTGCAGTCCAAGGGACTCTCAAGAGTCTTCTCCAACATCACAGTTCAAAAGCATCAATTCTTCGGTGCTCATCCTTCTTCACAGTCCAACTCTCACATCCATACATGACCACAGGAAAAACCATAGCCTTGACTAGACGGACCTTAGTCGGCAAAGTGATGTCTCTGCTTTTGAATATGCTATCTAGGTTGGTCATAACTTTTCTTCCAAGGAGTAAGCGTCTTTTAATTTCATGGCTGCAGTCACCATCTGCAGTGATTTTGGAGCCCCCCAAAATAAAGTCTGCCACTGTTTCCACTGTTTCCCCATCTATTTTCCATGAAGTGATGGGACCAGATGCCATGATCTTCGTTTTCTGAATGTTGAGCTTTAAGCCAACTTTTTCTCTCTCCTCTTTCTCTTTCATCAAGAGGAGTTTTAGCTCCTCTTCACTTTCTGCCATAAGGGTGGTGTCATTTGCATATGTGAGGTTATTGATATGTCTCCTGGCTATCTTGATTCCAGCTTGTGTTTCTTCCAGTCCAGTGTTTCTCAGGATGTACTCTGCATATAAGGTAAATAAGCAGGGTGACAATATACAGCCTTGACGTACTCCTTTTCCTATTTGGAACCAGTCTGTTGTTCCATGTCCAGTTCTAACTGTGGCTTCCTGACCTGCATACAGATTTCTCAAGAGGCAGGTCAGGTGGTCTGTATTCCCATCTCTTGAAGAATTTTCCACAGTTTATTGTGATCCACACAGTCAAAGGCTTTGGCATAGTCAATAAAGCAGAAATAGATGTTTTTCTGGAACTCTCTTGCTTTTTTGATGATCCAGCGGATGTTGGCAATTTGATCTCTGGTTCCTCTGCCTTTTCTAAAACCAGCTTAAACATCAGGGAATTCACAGTTCACGTATTGCTGACACCTGGCTTGGAGAATTTTGAGCATTACTTTACTAGCATGTGAGATGAGTGCAATTGTGTGGTAGTTTGAGCATTCTTTTGCATTGCCTTTCTTTGGGATTGGAATGAAAACTGACCTTTTCCAGTCCTGTGGCCACTGCTGAGTTTTCCAAACTTGCTGGCATATTGAGAAATGCTGGGCTGGATGAATCACAAGCTGAAATCAAGATTGCTGGGAGAAATATCAACAACCTCTGATATGCAGATGATACCACTCTAATGCAGAAAGTGAAGGGAATTAACGAGCCTCTTAGTGAGGATAGAACAGGAGAGTGAAAAAGCTGGCATGGACTCACATTCAAAAACTAAGATCATGGCATCTGGTTCCATCACTTCATGGCAAATAGAATGGGAAAAAGTAGAAGCAGTGACAGATTTTTTTCTTGGTCTCCAAAATCACTGCACAGGTTGACTGCAGCCATGAAATTAAAAGACACTTGCTCCTTGGAAGGAAAGTGATGACAAACCTAGAAAGTGTATTAAAAAGCAGAGGCATCACTTGGCTAACAAAGGTCCATATAGTCAAAACTATGGCTTTTCCAGTAGTCATGTACGGATGTGAGATTTGGACCATAAGGAAGGTTGAGCACTGGAAAAATGATGCTTTCATCTTGTGTTGCTAGAGAAGACTCTTGAGAGCCTCTTGGACTGCAAGGAGATTAAACCAGTCAATCCTAAAGGAAATCAACCCTGAATATTCTTTGAAAGGACTGAAGCTGAAGCTGAAACTCCAACACTTTGGCCACTTGATGCAAATAGCTGACTTTTTGGAAGACTCTGATGTTGGGAAAGATAGAAGGCAAAGTGATAAGGGGGCAATATAGGATGAGATGATTAGAAAGCATCACCAACTCAATGGACATGAGTTTGAACAAACTCCAGGAGATAGTGGAGGACAGAGGAGCCTGGCATGCTACAGTCCATGGGGTCACAAAGAGTCAGACATGACTTAGTGACTGAACAACAACAACAATAACAGCCCCATAAATCCTAGGCCTGCAACTTCAACCTCAATAAAAGCAGAACCCCAAGCCTGTGCTTTCTTTCTTTCTACCTATAACCTTACTGTGTGCCCTCAGGTGTGCCTTGTAATTTCCAGGACTAGTAATCAATTTTTTTCTTCAAAATTTCCTGATAGTTATTACTGAGGGCATCTTGAAATCCTAATAAAAATCACAAGGGCCAGGTCAGCCACAACATTGGTTATTGATTGGCTGAGACCAGCACAAAACACTTTGATCTCAGATTGTTTGAGTCATCAGTTTAGTTGCTAACTTACCTGATGGCTTCCTTAATGAGGGTCAGCTCTGGTCACTTGAGAGCCTGTTCTTAGAGACTCAGCTGATAACTTGGAATAAAAAACAATCCATCATCACCTTGGAAACAAAGGAAATAACTATCATAAAATGGAAGAAATCATTTTTCTTCCTGTATAAGAATCCCATATATGAAAGTACTACCAAAATTTCTGCACGTCATCTGCACTTACAAATTGTAGGCCTCCCTGTGAAACCTCATTTCTTTACTCAAATTAAAGGACGTCCCTATCTCTGAAATTGACATGCTAAATATTATCTGTCACATATATTTTGGTACCCTGTCTTATTAAATTTTAATGTTTGATTGCTCAGTGAAATAACATTGAGTGAATCAATGCGAATAAGTATCAACCTCTAAAATTCCATGACTTGCATATATTATCTGTCACTGCAGCATTAAAGTATAATAGATAATTCAATTACCAACATACACATGAAAAAAATAAGATAGAAACTAAATGTCACATTTATTTTTGTGAGCACTTGTCCTTTTGGCTGTTCAGAATACAATCCTTTGTCTGTTGGTACCCAGATTCCTTTGGCGTGCAGTCTTGGTCAGAGGTAGTGTCATTCTGGTGCTGAAGAAATTCCTGGCTACACACTCCCTAAAGTATGTAGAAGCTACACACTTCTAACATTATGCAACCAAGAGTGACGCAAGCCCATCTAACAAAATGATATTCAATGGAGTTTTGATCTTGAGCTAGAGATGCGAGAAATAAGGAATAATTTGAGGACAGATCTGATCTTCAGTAAATGTGCACCAGTAAGGACCCTAAAGGGTTTTTAGCTAAAGACCAACTTGATGATTTTGTACCTTTTCTGTACAGATGTGTATTTTGAAATCCACCCATCCTTGGTTAAAGAGAATCCTTTACAAGAATGCATGCTGTCAGACTGCCCCAAATATGTAGTGTGCTTTCCCTGTCTCTTTGTCTCTAAAGGTCTCCTGGATCTATTTCCTAAGCTTTGTCATATATATCTTATCATCTAGATTTTCACTTATCCTGTGGGCATTCAATTCCATTCTGCCTGAGGCAGGTTTGGTTTTCTTTGCTTGCAACAAGAACCTTTGATGGATATACTACAATACAATGTCTCTTGATAAAGCATATTTTTTAGAAAATTTTATATTAAACAAATTAAGTTAATTTACACTCAAGAATAACCTAAAACAACCACAAAACTTACATTAAAAAATGATCCCCCAAATAAGTCTAATAAATAATAATGGAAGGCACATGTTTGGAGCATTTCATAATGCTTTTCATAACTCTTGATTTCTTTGATAATGATAACAAGCAAGTGAGGCCAGCAGGTCTGTGTGAAAATGTACACACAGACACAAAGGGATTGGGAACCAGAGAGTCTAAAAAGCTTGTTTTGCTGCAGGGTAGTCAGACAAAGGCCTGGGGCTAGAAACGAGCCTCCAGACTATTGATTGAGAACTTTTGAAAAGGAAATCTATAGATTCAATTTTCGACATGCAGCCTATAAAAGCACAGGCAACATTATCACCTACTCTCTTCATTAAAGTGGAAATAAGGTAAGCAGGCTTCCTATGTACTGGAATCATATTCTAATTGCTTAGGGTTTACAGTGCCCTGAACTGACAAGCAGACACCCTGCAATAAAGTTCCCATTAACTCACTAGATTCACGGCATCATTTGTTAAAGAATTTCAAACATCAAACTTCCTTTTTTTTTTTTTTTCCTATATAACAGGAAACTTCAGTTCAAATGAAACTTCAGGCACAAATTCAGTATCTAAGCAGAAAAGCCGTAATGCTTTGATAGAAGCAAAGCTGACTGACTGATCAGCTGACCCCTGATCCCGACACTTAAGCCTCTCTATAACTCAGAACTCTGAGAAAAGAGTCTAAACACTCAAGCCCTGTGCCTTGTTTCAGAAATGAAAATATCTAAGTACAGGTAAATTAGGTGTTAATTTGTTTGTTTTCCAAGTCCAACTCTATATATGATTTTCGTGGAAGACCTAGAGTCTTTACTCCAAACAAGTGAGGGGTTTTTTGGTTGTTTTTTTTTTTTTTTTTGCTTGTTTGTTTTTCAATTCAGGGGGGAACGTGTGTATTTCCACCTTATTCTCCAAAACCCTACCTTAAAGGAAGATCCTGCTGAGTGTCTGTGTAGATGAGCCTGAAAAGTCACTGCAATTACACATTATATTGTCCTCAGCTGGTAAGTATGCTTCTCGAGGATAGAACCTCTGCTCTCAAACTTATTTCTATTCTTCATGACTAGACAAGCCACATAACTTATCTTCCACTTTCACTTTTGAGAGTAAAAGTGAGGCCATTTATCGTTATAACTGAGGAGCTGGCCAGGCAAAGTATGGTGATGATCACCCTGCCCATGGTACCAAGCGTGTTCTACAAAAAAGGACTCTATGAAAAAGATATTTGGCACTCAAGAGTCTCCAACTTGTCCTTAATTATTCAAAATGTGAAAATAAATTCCACAGCACTCAGATTTCTAAAGAGTCTCTGACTTTTGAGAAGAGACTCAGTCACATTCTTAGTAACATCAGTAGCTCCCGTTTGTCTGCTTGGTAAAGCTCACATCTGAACACACATCCTGCTGTTTTCATTACTGTTGTTATTGTTGTTTAGTCACTAAGTTGTATCCAACTCTTTACGACCCCATGGACTGTAGCCCACCAGGCTCTTCTGTCCATGGGATTTTTCAGGCAAAAATACTAGTGACATTTCCTTCTCCAGATGATCTTTCAGACCCAGGGATCGAACTGAGTCTCCTGCTTGGCAGGTGGATTCTTTACCACTGAGCCACCTGGGAAGCTGAACACACATGTGGAGAAGCTAAAAAAATGAAGGGATTTCCATTCCAAAATAAAATTAGCAAATAATCTGCCATAAATTTAGTGAATTATACAGGAAAATGAATATCTGTTGAGTTTACGTTTCAATGTTGAAGTCTTGATTATGCCTACCCACGATCACAATTTCCACTCTGGCCTCACTTATAGACAGTACTTTCTGGAGATGGCCAAATGTCAGTATTGGACTCTGTCTCAGCCCTTAGAGGTACAATTTTTGTGAGACATATTTATGGGATATCCTTGCCCTCTCAGTCACCTATCTGTTCTCCTTAGTCACAGAGCAAATGACTTTCTGACCTGCTGGGTCTAGGACTTGGATTGAAATAATCACCGTCTACTTCCACCTAAGTGACTTGGGTGCCCATATGTGCATTTGACGCTGATCACTCCAGCTCTGCTCAATCCCACAATTTATTTCCAGTTCAGAAGAAAAGAGTGATTGTTCAACTAGTCAATGTGTTTTTTCTAATTCCTATATGCCTTTCATTGCAAGTTTATCAATGATATTCCAGAGATGAGAAAGAATTTTATAAACCTTAATTTTTATTTCCATCACAATTCTTGGCAGTAGGTAAGACATAATCAGAAAATGACCATTATGATAGTATAAAAGCATTTTATAAATCAATCTTTAATGTTTACAAATGAATCTGTAGAGAAGAGAATAAAAGCTAAAGAGTGAAAAACAGATGAGTAAATTTTTTATGCCATTGAAAAAGGCTTATCTAGAAAGCATAATGTCATATGTCTTGCATACCTTTGTATTTATTTATTCTATTTTACAATGAAAGAAGAGGAAGTTTAAAGCTAAAGTATGCTGGAATTAATTTTCCATTAGAGAATACTTCAATTGCTTTAAAGCTTTTAATTTTCACTTTTTATACTTCTTACACTTGAAAGATTTTTAACTGGAATCCAAATAATTACAAGGAAGAAAACTTTATCATTTATAAGAACATGAATAGAACTTGAGGAAATTATGATAAGTGAAATAATGCATTCAAAGAAAAATACTATGTTATTTCACTTATATGTAGAATTTCAAAACAATAACAACACACTCATGATTTTCAAAGATAAGAGAGGGGGTGGGACAGGAAAAATGGAGAAAGGTAGTCAAGGCTACAAGTGTCCAGTTACAAGATGAGTACGTTCTGGGGCTATACTGTACTGTGTGGACACTGTAGTGAATAATACTGTATTGCATATCCAAAAGTGGCTAACAGAGTAAATCTTAAAAGTGCCCCCTGCAAATTCTAACTGTTTGAGGTAACACATGTATTAGCTACGCTTATTGTGATCTTCATTTCCCAGTGTATATGTATATCAAATCATCACAATATATACCTGAAACTGACACAATGTTAAATTGTGTAAATTATATCTCAATAAATCTGGGAAAACAAAAAAAGGTACTCAAAGTGAGGGGAGATATACAAGTTAGTGATCTGATATAAAAATAAATAGTGTCCCCAGGCTAGGCTGATTGGGAGCTATTACCTAACAGGACTCTCAATTTTCAAACATCAATAGCTCAAAAAATAAGGCTGTCATTAACAGAAACATTCAAGAGATGAGTTTGGGAGCAAGGCAATGTACTAAGCCCAGTCTCAGCCATGTTGATTCTGAGTTCCAGGGAGATATCTAACTGGCAAACTTCAAAAAGAAAGAATGTAGGGCTGAAGCTAAATATAGAAAGAGACATACAGTCTGGAGTTGGGGGGGAAGAGTCACCTACACAGAGGTTTTAGCTGAAACCACAAAAATTGTGGAAGCTGCTGAAACTTAAAGGAACAGAGTCACCTAAGGTCACCAATTCAAAGCAAACATCATGTAGTCAAGTTTATAGCTGTGAGCTCTATGAAAGAGTGAGGATTCTTTTTTCTTTAAAATATGCAAAGCAGAGGAAGAAAATACATGTATGTTATACTTTATTGTGCTAATTGTATGGCTTCTCACAGATATTGTGGGTTCTTCTCTCTCTCTCTCTCTCTCTCTTTTTTTTTTTTTTTTAACAAATTAAAGGTTGTATCAACCATGCATTGAGCAAATCTACTGGCACTGTTTTTCCAACAGCATTTGCTCACTGTCTCTGTGGCATTTTGGTAATTCTTATAACATTTCAAACTTTCCCATTATTCCTATATTATATTTGTTACAGTGATCTGGAATCAGTGATCTTTGATTTTCCTACTGTTAATCACTGAAGGCTCAGAGATGGTTAGTATTTTTTAGCAATAAAGTATTTTCTAACTAAAATATGTACATTGTTTTGTAACGTAATACTATTGCATACTTATTAGACTATGGTATGGCATAAACATAACTTCTATATACAGGTGAAATAACATATTCTTGTTCAGTAATTCCTAGAGAAGGGATTACTGGCCAGAGATTCTCCACTGCATGCTTAGTTGATTAGTCCAGTTCGATTCAGTCTCTCAGTCATGTCCAACTTTGCGACCCCATGAATCGCAGCACACCAGGCTTCCCTGTTGACCACCAACACCCAGAGTTCACTCAAACTCATGTCCATCGAGTTGGTGACACCATCCGGCCATCTCATCCTCTGTCGTCCCCTTCTTCTCTTGTCCCCAATCCCTCTTAGCATCAGGGTCTTTTCCAATGGGTCAGCTCTTCCCTTGAGGTGGCCAAAGTATTGGAGTTTCAGCTTCAGCATCAGTCCTTCCAGTGAACACCCAGGACTGATCTCCTTTTTTTTTTTTTTTTTTTATTTTTTTTTTTTAGTTTTTTACTTTTTAAATTTTAAAAACTTTAATTCTTACATGCATTCCCAAACATGAACCCCCCTCCCACCTCCCTCCCCATAACATCCTTCTGGGTCATCCCCATGCACCAGCCCCAAGCATGCTGCATCCTGCGTCAGACATAGACTGGCAATTCAATTCACATGATAGTATACATGTTAGAATGTCATTCTCCCAAATCATCCCACCCTCTCCCTCTCCCTCTGAGTCCAAAAGTCCGTTATACACATCTGTGTCTCTTTCCCTGTCTTGCATACAGGGTCGTCATTGCCATCTTCCTAAATTCCATATATATGTGTTAGTATACTGTATTGGTGTTTTTCTTTCTGGCTTACTTCACTCTGTATAATCGGCTCCAGATTCATCCATCTCATCAGAACTGATTCAAATGAATTCTTTTTAACAGCTGAGTGATACTCCATTGTGTATATGTACCACAGCTTTCTTATCCATTCATCTGCTGATGGACATCTAGGTTGTTTCCATGTCCTGGCTATTATAAACAGTGCTGCGATGAACATTGGGGTACATGTGTCTCTTTCAATTCTGGTTTCCTCGGTGTGTATGCCCAGAAGTGGGATTGCTGGGTCATAAGGTAGTTCTATTTGCAATTTTTAAGGAATCTCCACACTGTTCTCCATAGTGGCTGTACTAGTTTGCATTCCCACCAACAGTGTAGGAGGGTTCCCTGATCTCCTTTAGAATGGACTGGTTGGATCTCCTTGCAGTCCAAGGGACTCTCAAGAGTCTTCTCCAACACCACAGTTCAAAAGCATCAATTCTTCAGCACTCAGCTTTCTTCATAGTCCAACTCTCAAATCCATACTTGACCACTGGAAAAACCATAGCCTTGACTAGATGGACTTTTGTTGGCAAGGTAATAGCTATGCTTTTCATTATGTTAGCTAAGTTGGTCATAATTTCCTTCCAAGGAGTAAGTGTCTTTTCATTTCATGGCTGCAATCAGCATCTGCAGTGATTTTGGAGCCCAAATAAATAAAGTTTGACACTGTTTAAACTGTTTCCCCATCTATTTCCCATGAAGTGATGGGACCAGATCTTACTTTTCTGAATGTTGAGTTTTAAGCCAACTTTTTCACTCTCCACTTTCACTTTCATCAAAAGGCTTTTTAGTTCCTCTTTACTTGCTGCCATAAGGGTGGTGTCATCTGCATATCTGAGGTTACTGATGTTTCTCCCGGCAATCTTGATTCCAGCTTGTGCTTCTTCCAGTCCAGCGTTTCTCATGCTGTACTCTGCATATAAATTAAATAAGCAGAGTGACAATATACAGCTTTGACACACTCCTTTTCCTATTTGGAACCAGACTGTTTTTCCATGTCCAGTTCTAACTGTTGCATCCTGACCTGCATATAGGTTTAACAAGGGGCAGGTCAGGTGGTCTGGTATTCCCATCTCTTGAAGAATTTTCCACAGTTTATTGTGATCCACACAGTCAAAGGCTTTGGCATAGTCAATAAAGCAGAAATAGATGTTTTTCTGGAACTCTCTCGCTTTTTTCCATGATCCAGTGGATGTTGGCAATTTGTTCTCTGGTTCCTCTGACTTTCCTAAAACCAGCTTAGACATCTGGAAGTTCACGGTTCATGTATTGCTGAAGCCTGGCTTGGAGAATTTTGAGCATTACTTTACTAGCATGTGAGATGAGTGCAATTGTGCGGTAGTTTGAGCATTCTTTGGCATTACTTTTCTTTGGGATTGGAATAAAAACTGACCTTTTCCAGTCCTGTGGCCACTGCTGAGTTTTCCAAATTTGCTGGCATATTGAGTGCAGCACTTTCACAGCATCATCTTTCAGGATTTGAAATAGCTCCACTGGAATGCCATCACCTCCACTAGCTTTGTTCGTAGTGATGCTTTCTAAGGCCCACTTGACTTCACATTCCAGGATGTCTGGTTCTAGGTGAGTGATCACACCATCGTGATTATCTTGGTCATGAAGCTCTTTCTTTGTACAGTTCTTCTGTGTGTTCTTGCCACCTTTTCTTAATATCTTCTGCTTCTGTTAGGTCCATATCATTTCTGTCCTTTATCAAGCCCATCTTTGCATGAGATGTTCCCTTGGTATCTCTAATTTTCTTGAAGAGATCTCTAGTCTTTCCTATTCTGTCTTTTTCCTCTATTTTTTTGCATTGATCTCTGAGGAAGGCTTTCTTATCTCTTCTTGCTATTCTTTGGAACTCTGCATTCAGATGCTTATATCTTTCCTTTTCTCCTTTGCTTTTCACTTCTCTTCTTTTCACAGCTATTTTTAAGGCCTCCCCAGACAGCGATTTTGCTTTTTTGCATTTCTTTTCCATGGGGATGGTCTTGATCCCTGTCTCCTGTACAATGTCACGAACCTCCATCTATAGTTCATCAGACACTCTATCATATCTATTCCCTTAAATCTATTTCTCACTTCTACTGTATAATCATAAGGGATTTGATTTAGGTCATACCTGAATGATCTAGTGGTTTTCCCTACTTTGTTCAATTTAAGTCTGAATCTGGCAATAAGCCGTTCATGATCTGAGCCACAGTCAGCCCCCGGTCTTGTTTTTGCTGACTGTATAGAGCTTGTCCATCTTTGGCTGCAAAGAATATAATCAATCTGATTTTAGTGTTGATCATCTGGTGGTGTCCATGTGTAGTCTTCTCTTGTGTTGTTGGAAGAGGGTGTTTGCTATAACCAGTGCATTCTCTTGGCAAAACTCTATTAGCCTTTGCCCTGCTTCTTCCTGTACTCCAAGGCCAAATTTGCCTGTTATTCCAGGTGTTTCTTGACTTACTTCTTTGCATTCCAGTCCCCTATAATGAAAAGGACATCTTTTTTGGGTGTTAGTTTTATAAGGTCTTGTAGGTCTTCATAGAACCGTTTAACTTCAGCTTCTTCAGCATTACTGGTTGGGGCATAGGCTTAGATTACCGTGATATTGAATGATTTGCCTTGGAAACGAATAGAGATCATTCTGTCGTTTTTGAGATTGCATCCAAGTACTGCATTTCGGACTCTTTTGTTGACCATAATGGCTACTCCATTTCTTCTGAGGGATTCCTGCCCGCAGTAGTAGATATAATGGTCATCTGAGTTAAATTCACCCATTCCAGTCCATTTTAGTTTGCTGATTCCTAGAATGTCAATTTCACTCTTGCCATCTCCTGTTTGACCACTTCCAATTTGCCTTGATTCATGGACCTGACATTCCAGGTTCGTATGCAATATTGCTCTTTACAGCATCCGACCTTGCTTGTTTCACCAGTGTCATCCACAACTGGGTATTGTTTTTGCTTTGGTTCTATCCCTTCATTCTTTCTGGAGTTATTTCTCTACTGATCTCCAGTAGCATACTGGGCATCTACCTATCTGGGGAGTTCATCTTTCAGTGTCCTACCTTTTTGCCTTTTCATACTGTTCATGGAGTTCTCAAGGCAAGAATACTGAAGTGGTTTGCCATTCCCTTATCCAGTGGACCACATTCTGTCAGACCTCTACACTATGACCTGCCTGTCCTGGGGGGCCCCACGGGCATGGCTTAGTTTCATTCAGTTAGACAAGGCTGTTGTCCATGTGATTAGATTGAGTAGTTTTCTGTGAGTATGGTTTCAGTGTGTCTGCCCTCTGATGCCCTCTCGCAACACCTACTATCTTACTTGGGTTTCTCTACCTTGGACTTGGGGTATCTCTTCACGGCTGCTCCAGCAAAGCACAGCCGCTGCTCCTTACCTTGGATGAGGGGTATCTCCTCACAGCTGCCCCTCCTGACCTTGAATGTGGAGTAGTTCCTCTAGGCCCTCTTGCGCCTGCGCAGCTCCTGTCGTGTCCTACTCTTTGTAACCCCATAGACGGTAGCCTGCCAGTTTGTTCTGTTCTTGGGGATTATCCAAGCGAGAATACTAGAGTGTGTTGCCTTGCTCTCTTCCAGAGGATCTTCCCATTCCAGATATGGAGCCCAGGTCTCCAGCACTGCAGGTGGATTCTTTACCAACTGGGCCACAAGGGTGTGAAAGGCAAGTTGTATCTGACTCGGCAATCCTAAGGACTATGAAGTTGGAATTGTCCAGGCCAGAATACTGGAGTGGGTAGCCTTTCCCTTCTTCAGGGGATCTTCCAAAACCAGGATCAAACCCAAGTCTCTTGTATTGCAGGCTGATTCTTTACCAGTTGAGTCACAAAGGAAGTCTGAGCCACTAGGGAAGCCTGACCAGAAATTCCAAATATCTTAAATTAATTGGCAATAACATTCACTATCCAAAACAATGGAAAAACTCAGCCCCCTCACCAACACCATACAGGAGCCACTATGTCCCACACCTTCACCAACACTGGACAACAACAGTAGCTTTTGTCAGTGTCAGTATGATAAATGTACATGGTTAAATTAATAGTGAATTAAGTCAAGGAATTAAAAGACGGTTCCTCCTTGCAGGAAAAGTTATAACCAACCTAGTAGCATGTTAAAAAGCAGAGCCATTACTTTGCCAACAAAGGTCTGTCTAGTCAAATCTATGGTTTTTCCAGTAGTTATGTATGGATGTGAGAGTTGGATTATAAAGAAAACTGAACACCGAAGAACTGATGCTTTTGAACTGTGGTGTTGGAGAAGACTCTTGAGAGTCCCTTCGACTGCAACAAGATCAAATCAATCAATCCTAAAGGAAATCAGTCCTGAATATTCATCAGAAGGACTGATGATGAAGCTGAAAGTCCAATATTTTGGCTGCCTGATGTGAAGAGCTGACTCAGAGAAGACCCTCATGCTGGGAAAGATTGAAGTCATGAGGAGAAGGGGATGACAGAGGATGAAATGGTTGGATGGCATCACTGAGTCAATGGACATGAGTTTGCACAAGCTCTGAAAGTTGGTGATGGACAGAGAGGCCTGGTGTGCTACAGTTCATGGGGTCACAGAGAGTTGTTAATGACTGAATGACTAAACTGACTAAAGCCATTTTCTGTTCAATCTTATACCATTTTTGTTTTTATATATTTTCAGTTTTCAGGGGCCTGGTAAAGTCAAGTGATTTATGCAATTCCTTTCTTTATTAAATAGGTATAGGAGGAAACCAGTGTAATTAAAATGCCCTCTTACTTAATTTTCATTGATTTCCTATGAACAGGCTGTCTAAATGGTGCTTTCACCATTTAGAAAATAAATGAATGAAATGACAGATTTTAAAGATAGATAATCTTTAGGTAAGTAGGTAGATAATGATATGTAATGGTAGGTAATATCTAGCATGGTATTTTAAAGTATCAGAGGTAAGTACTCAAGTGGCTACTTGAATGAGGAGAGTTATCATCACTAAAATCTATTATATAATCAGAGACTACAGAGAATGCAAATGTAACCATTTTCTATTGATTTTGAAAGGGTTACAAAATGCTCATCAAAATATCCTTGTTGAATAAAAAGAGCTTTCTAAGTTGTAAAGACATTTCTTCCTGAAATGAATTTTCTTTGCTATATGCAATAGGGGGCTTTGGTGAATATTCACTTCTCTAAAAAAAAAATAAAAGAGCATATTCACCATTGGAAGAAGAGACCCATTTTAAAATAGATGTGGTTGTCATGAAATCTTCCATTGCCTCTCACCCAGACACAAGACATAAAACACAATCCATATCTGCTCCTTGAAATAATAAAAGAAAGTGAGTTGTCTAATCTGGTTATTATTAAAGACTTTTACATCAAATGGAGCTTTTGGTTGAAAGAATCAGAAGCCAACCATGACTAATTTAAGCATAAAATATTTTATTTAGAGGATATTAAATAGTTCATAGAATTTTAATGTGGGAATGATGAGAGGAGGTGAAGGGAAATGGAAGAGGGAAGGCAGAGAACTAGGTTTGAGGATAGAGTTAAGAAAATTTCTTCCAAGCACCATCATATCTTGAAACAGATCTTGACCATTCAGCCAATGCTGGACAGAGTAGAAACTGCCAGAGATTGCTGCCAGAATTGCCTCTCAAGACCTGATATGACCTCTGCTACCATCTCCAGCACGCATTCCAAAAGCCCTGCATCCTTGCATCATTACCTTCTCAGTCAAAGCCTAATGCAAGTGTATGAGTAAGCAGAGCTCCAGGAAAGATTGAAGAGTAAGCGTCTGGCATCTTATGCTTCTATATTTGGGTGGCTCTGTGCCATACAATAGGATATTAGTCAGACATAGGAAGGAAATTCAGAGACTAGGAAGCCAGAAAGAGTGACAAGTACTTAGTCAAGAATATAAGGAGTATTTCTTTATTAGGGCTGAAGTTAAAATTATTCCCTAAATCTTTTTGTATTAAAAATCTTTATTTGAATGAAAGGACTACAATAATATTAATTTTTTCCATCCTCTTTTTATCAATATTTATATTTTCTTTATTTTGAAAATCATATGCTCAGTTCCCAATCTGAATTTTTTGTGATCATTTGGCTTCTTAGAACTATTATAATAACTGTTATATTGCCAGGAGAAAAATCAATTTCCTCAGATATGTAGATGACGCCACCCTTAGGGCAGAAAGCGAAGAACTAAAGAGCATCTTGGTGAAAGTGAGAGAGTGTAAAAGTTGGCTTAAAACTCAACAGTCAGAAAACTTAAGATCATGGCATCCAGTCCCATCACTTCATGACAAATAGATGAGTAAACAGTTGAAACAAGTACAGACTTTATTCCGGAGGGCTCCAAAATCACTGCAGATGCTGACTGCAGCCATTAAATTAAAAGACGCTTCTTGGAAGAAAGTTTATGACCAACTTATACAGCATATTAAAAAACGGAGACATTACTTTGCCAACAAAGATCTGTCTAGTCAAAGCTATAATTTTTCCAGTAGTCATGTATGGATGTGAGAGTTGGACTATAAAGAAAGCTGAGTGCTGAAGAATTGATGCTTTTGAACTGTGGTGTTGGAGAAGACTCTTGAGGGTCCCTTGGACTGCAAGAAGATCCAACCAGTCCATCCTACAGGAAATCAGTCCTGAATATTCACTGGAAGGGCCAATGCTAAAGCTGAAACTCCAATACTTTGGCCACCTGATGCAAAGAACTGACTCATTTGAAAAGATTCTGATGCTGGGAAAGATTGAATACGGGAGAAGGGGATGACAGATGATGAGATGGCTGGATGGCATCACCGACTCAATGGATATGGGTTTGAGTAAACTCCTGGGAGTTGGCGATAGACAGGGAGGCCTGAACTGCTGCAGTCCATGGGGTCGCAAAGAGTCAGACATGACTGAGCAACTGAACTGAAGTGAATTATACTTATTTCTGCATCTTGGTTCTCAATGTTTTCTATTTGTCAAACTTATTTGGCTTCCACTTTTCTTATTTCCATTGGAGACTTTTCCTCTAAGGATTTCCATTTAATGCATTCTCTTTCATTTTTGGTTGCTTATTAAACCCTGTGCATATATTTCTATTTATGTCTCAATATATTAAAGCTAATCAATATGTATATCACTTCCGATATTAAAACAATGTTCTCACCTCAGTTTATTCTCTTGGTGTTACTCCCACTTCCAACTACCATATAATTTCTGTTTTGTCCAAAACAGTAATCACTAACCACATACAAATATTTAAATTATTTAATAAAGGAAAATTTAAAGTTTAGTTTCTATGTCGCCCTGGTCACATTTCAAGTGATCAGTGGTTCCACGTTACTAGTGGCCTGCATATTGGTTAGCACAAATATAGACTATTTCTGCCATCATAGAGAGGTTGACCACATACCTCTGGACTAAACTTAAATTCTAGATGATTATGAATATGTGTTTTATAGTTGATCCTTGCTTACTTAAACAATAATATAATTTACTAATATATTAGTAAATATATTTCTCCTAGGCCCCTCATTGTTCTCCTGGGGTAATTTCTTCTCTTGTTCTATACCTCTTCAGAGAATATGCTCTAAGAATTTTGCATATTCAATCTTATGAAGGCTTTATTCCAGAAATATATTTAATTTATACTTGTATATCCATATTAGTTTAATGTAGTATAAAATTATAGGATAATATTCTTTCCCTTCATCACTTTTAACAATTTTTCACTGTCTCCTGAAATCTAGTGAATCTATTGAGAAATTTAGTGACAATCTTAGAGGTAAATTGAAATACTGGCTCCAATTTTTCATTTATCTCTCTATTCATGTCTTTTGCATGTAACGTCACAATTCCTCATAAAAAGGCCTAGTTCAGTTCAGTTCAGTTCAGTTCTGTTCAGTTCAGTCGCTCAGTTATGTCCGACTATTTGCAACCCCATTTGCAGTACGCTAGGCCTCCCTGTCCATCACCAACTCCTGGAGTTCACTCAAACTCATGTCCATTGAGTGGGTGATGCCATCCAGCCATCTTATCCTCTGTAATCCCCTTCTCCTGCCCCCAATTCTTCCCAGCATCAAGGTCTTTTCCAATGAGTCAACTCTTCGCATGAGGTGGCCAAAGTATTGGAGTTTTAACTTCAGCATCAGTCCTTCCAATGAACACCCAGGACTGATCTCCTTTAGGATGGACTGGTTGGATCTCCTCTAAGTCCTTGATTTTGGATTCAGCAACATGACTGATTCTAGTCAATAAAATATGATTGAATTGATAGGGTATCAGTTCTGAAAATAGGACTTAAGAGACCTCCTGGATTTCTTCTTTCCCTTTGCATCCTTGCCATCATCATACAAAGAGCTACTCCTTATTGCTGCTGCCCCATGGGCTAAACTAAAAAATTAAACAAATGCAAAGAAGATCTTTTGAGATATTTTTAGTTAAAATTATATTCTTATGCTCAATATTTCCAATTAATTCTTATTCATAGTAACTCATCTCTTGGAGGACCATGTCATTACCAAATGTCATAACTCTTAATGCCTCTCAGGTAGGAAAATGTTTAGGTTTTAGCTTAACCTCCTCTAGATGTGTTTTGGGAGGGAGACATCTCAAGGCAGGGCTTCCCTCGTGGCTCAGATAGTAAAGAATCTGCCTGCAATGCAGGAGACCGGGTTCGATCCCTGGGTTGGGAAGATCCCATGAAGGAGGACATAGCACCTACTCCACTATTCTTGCTGAAAGAATTCCAGGGTCAGAGAAGCCTGGCGGGCTAAAGTCTACGGGATCACAAAGAGTCAGACATGCTGCTGCTGCTGCTAAGTTGCTTCAGTCATATCCGACTCTGTGTGACCCCATAGACAGCAGCCCACCAGGCTCCGCTGTCCCTGGGATTCTCCAGGCAAGAACACTGAGTGGGTTGCCATTTCCTTCTCCAATGCATGAAAGTGAAAAGTGAAAGTGAAGTCGCTCAATCGTGTCCAACTCTTCATGTCACCATGGACTGCAGCCTACCAAGCTCCTCCACGCATGGGATTTTCTAGGCAAGAGCACTGGCTTGGGGTGCCATTGCCTTCTCCAGTCAGATATGACTGAGTGACTAACACACCACAGTCTCAAGGCAAAATGTTGTATTCTAGTAGAGTAATTCAAGTCACTTACTGCTTATTTTTCTACCTCAGGCATCCCCCAAAATGAAAGTCTCTCAGTTGTGACCGACACTTTGTGACCCCATGGACTATACAGTCCATGGAATTCTCCAGGCCAGAATACTGGAGTGGGTAGCCTTTCCCTTCTCCAGGGCATCTTCCAAACCCAGGGATCGAACCTAGGTCTCCTGCACTGCAGGTGGATTCTTCACTAGCTGAACCGCAAGGTAAGCCCTGAGCCCAACCAAAAAACCATGACAGACTTCACACTAGGCACTGCTTTTCTATAAGAAGCAAAAGTACTTTTTTAAAATGTGATTATCTGGGCCCAGTGTTTGGAGGTGGGAAAGCTCCAGGCTCTGTTGAAGAATTTGAGATCACTAAAATAACTGGTTCACCCATCTCTTGGGCTACACTGATGTACATGTATACCTTTGTTGATTCTAGTTTGGATCAATAGCTTACCTGAGGCTTAGGAGTGATGGTGCAGACAGTAATACACTCAGATTAAATGGAAAAGAGATATAGGTATAAAGAGATATCTTTCACCCAAGCTAATTATGTGGCCTCACTATAGGTTCCCTAACATCGAACACCTCATCTTAAACACACTTTGGAGCTCCAATTCTTTAGCTCTCCTGAAGGTTTTTCACTTTGTTATGTTACTTCAGAAATTGATCCTACAGAGGGTCTACCTGTTCCTCTGTTTCTTGGGAGACATGTCCCAAAATCTATTTTAGGGAGGGACCAGAATCCTTTGCAATCGTTCACCATCATGTGTCTCAATATTTTTATAAATATTACAATCTCCAGAAGTATTATGAGGAATGTCATTCCCTGGTATTACAAGGGCAATTCCCAAAGATGCATTCAAATGAATTTCTCAGTACATGAATTTGAAATAAAACCAGATGGTTATCTGGAAGAATAACCATCTTTTAACATGGTTTTTAATCATAATCTTTTAATAATATCTTTTAAACTTTACTTTGCTGATTTTAAAAGTAAATATCAAACACTTCTTTTTGTCTCTTTGGATGGTCATTTCCTGACAAGCCTATCTAGACATATCTTCTTGGTTATAGTCTATAATATTATCCTTTTTATTCTTTCAATGTTTTATCTCAATCAGAAATAATTCTGATTTTGAATTTTGTATATTGCTTGTCTCTCTCCATCAGATTGTAAAGTCTGTGAGGGTCCATATCACTCTGAGCTTTACCCACAATGCCCAGGAAGTATATCTTATATAGTAGATACTTAATACAGATTTGTTAAATAGATTAACCACTTTTCTTTGCAAATTAAATCTTATTGTTACTGGATTTCACAAATTTATGTAAAATGTCATTTCTTGCACTTTGTTGTACTTTCCTTGGTGTTTACAATAAACCCCTGTACTAGTTTGTTTGTGCTGTAGTAACAGAGTGCCACAAACTGAGTGGCTTCAACAACAGAAATTTACTGTCTCACAATTCTGGAAGCTAGATGTGTGAAATAAAGATGTCAGTAGGGTTGGTTTTTTCTGAGGGCAAATTTGTGAAGAACCTGTCTCTTGACTAAAGAGATGGTCGTCTTCATGTTAATATCACATGTCTTCTTGTATACATGTATCTGTTCCCAAATGTCTTCTTTTTATGAACCAGTCATTGGATTAGGGTCAACTCTAACAATCTAATTTTGATTTAATTATCTCTGTAAAGACTATCTCTATAGAAGGTCGCATTTTGATGTACTAGGATTTATTACACAAATTTAATGCATGAATTTTGAGGAGCCAGTTCAACCCAGGATTTCCCTGGTGACTCAGTGGTAAAGAATCTGCCTTCAGTGCAGGAGACCTGGGTTTGATTCCTGGGTTAGTAAGATCCCCTGGAGAAGGAAATGGCAACTTACTCCAATACTCTTGCCTGGGAAATCCCATGGGCAGAGGAGCCTGGTGGGCTACAGTACTTGGGGTCAAAAGGGTAGGACAGGACTTAGCAACTAAACCACCACCACTTCCCTTGTTGTGTAATAGCAGTTTGCTTGCCTTTCTTCATAACTAGAATTTGAGACAACTTGAACACAGAGTAGTCATTCAGCAAATGTCAAGGGTGTGAGTGAGCGCATTCTCTGAAGAAAACCTACACATCTTAACATCCCACTTCAGCCTTTCCTATAATGCTTCTTAAAAGTAAGCATGGGGTGGGAAGTGAGAGGAAGGCTCAAGAGGGAAGGGACATATGTATACCTATGGCTGATCCATGTTGGTGTGTGGCAGAAGCCAACACAATAGTGTAATTGTCCTTCAGTTAAAAATAAATGAATTAAAAGAGAAAAAAGAGAGAGACAGAGATCACCTTCTGCTTCAAACTCCATCCAAGACTCAGTGCCACTTTTCTGGCCTTTTCCTACATTTTACCATGTTGTAGTGAATTTATGAATGAGTGAGTCTGAAGTCCTTGTTAACACTGCAAGAGCAGGACCCTGAGTTAATATTTACCCATATCTTTTGCCTTGTTTGGAGCGTAATAAACATTGAGTGTTTTTTGAGCTGACAGAAACCAACAGAACTACAACTCAGAACAAAGAAGCAAAAATAAAGATCATTTCCACCTGGATATCTTTGGAATGGCCACAACCTCCTTGACTCTGGGACACAGGATCTTTAGCTGTTGTCCTTTTATTGAAAACTGAGGTCCGTTTAACCTTTGGACTCCAGCTGGCTCATATCACTGTGTCCCATGAGTAGAAATCAAGTTCCATTCAAAACAAAGTGAAACTACTTTAAGGTCTGGTCTCTGTTGTCTGTTCCTAGGAAAAGAAACAGGGTCACATTTCATTGTCTCTATGCTACAGTAATAATAAAATAAATTATAATTCCCGTACTTTGGATCCGAAGGCTACAGTGGCATAGGATTTTTATGCATTTGCAAGAGAATTTGGCAATTCAAGGATGTGCTGAAATCCATGGTTTTAATACCATCTTGTCAGCTTCTTAATTCCCATTCCAGATGTTCCAGTAGGAGTGGGAAGAGTGAGCATGTCTTCCCACAGAGGATGTTTCTTTTTTCCTTGGAAACTTAGCAAATACCACAGCAGTGTGTAGTTTATGCTCGTCTGCAGTCAGATATGCCAAAACGAATGCTTCACTTGGCATAAATTGGGGCCACTCATTATTCTAGTAGAAATCATGCATCACAATAAAAGGAAATGTCAGATTTCACTTAATATCAGACCACTTCCTTTAAGATATATTTTCATTTTAAACTCCTTCTGTGGAGCTTGCCATTTGGGAGAGTAAATGAACAAAGAAATAATAGTATAGATACATACCAGGCAGGAAAATCTTCACTCAAAATATCAGAGACACTTTAGCACTTTGTAGAAGCTACAGCAGCTCAGGCATTTTCCCATATGAGGAATGGATAAAAGGTGTGCTGAATCCTAAGCAAGCTTTCAATTTTCTCTTGAATAATAGAGTTTTCCTTTTCTCTTCAGTTAAATTTAACAACCTATTATGATATTAAGATTGTTTTCCACAATTTCTATGATGCCATCCCTATTTTATGCTGTGGGATCTCCTTTCAGTTGAATTTGTAGTTCAAAATCAAAAACTTCCTTTCAGCTAAGTCTTAACAGAGACAGTCCCCAGTCTTGGCTAACTTTGAATTTGGCTCTTTAGGAGGTCCCAGGAGATTTTGCCCCAGGATGTTCTCTCCAGATGTGTCTCTGCAATTTAGGATTGTGTTTATTCAGGTTATATTCATATTTGAGGCAACCAGTAACTCTGTAATGCTTTTATTGATCTTACTTCAAAAAATGAGAGCTTAATTGGCAAGAAGACATTGGTTCTGTCTGGCTGTATTTGATAAGGTAGCCCCTTAGGAAAGATCATTAGGCCCTAATTGGAAAAAGGAATTGTTCTTACTGCTGTCCCCTTAAGCTGTTTCTGCTTATCTTATCATGAGGGTGGTGATAGGGCTCTGTGTTTGTACATAAGTGTGACCTGGATTTAATAGAATCACAAGGGGCCTGGGTGACCAATGAGAAACTGTTGCTAGGGAGACATTGAAACATATGCTAACTAAATCAGAGTTGACATAAATTTTTAAGATGAGGAGAGGAAATTCTATTTATGCATTTCTCTCACTCTTGCAACCTCCCTCCCTCCCTCTTTCTCTCCCTCCTTCTCCAGATTTTAGTATTAGGTATTCTATGTGTTTCTGATTATAGCACTATTATTTTTACCACTTGTTTACCCAGAACATTTTTCCCCTGTCTTTCTTACATATTTTCAGTCATGCTTTTCATTCTCATGCTGAAAGCATAGCCTTTGTGCATTGCTGCTGAATCTCATCCCAAAGACAGTTTTGAGCGAAACAGAAAAGAATGGTTTTATTCCTTTGTGAGCTCAATGGGCTCCTACCGCCAAAATCTATATCCCAACCCAGAGGCTTTGATGAAGAGTTTTGGGCTTCCTGGGTGGCTCAGTGTTAATCTGACTGCCAATGCAAGAGACACAGGAGATTTGGGTTCAACCTCTGGGTCAGGAAGATCCCTGGAGGAGGAAATGGCAACCCACTCCAGTGTTCTTGCCTGGACAGTTCCATGGACAAAGGAACCCGGCAGGCTGCAGTGCATGGGTGAGCAAAGAGTTGGACACAACTGAGTGACTAACACTTTCCAGTATTCTTGAGTGGGAAATCCCACGGACAGAGGAGTTCAAGGGGTCCCGAAGAATTGGACATGACTGAGCATGCACCCACCCACACATGTATTTGTAACAATGGTGCAAAGATGGGGTTTCTGATAAGACTAGGCTATGTGCAGGGAATCTGGTGTCAGGTAATCTTTTTGACGAGCTTCTCTGGTTTCTTTAATGTAGCCTCAGGTAGTCTTTCTTCATCAAGAATGCTGACATATTAAAGAGCTTAGTTCAGTCACTCAGTCCTGTCAGTCTTTGCAACCCCATGGCCTGCACGCCAGGCCTCCCTGTCCATCTCTAACTCCTGGAGTTTAGACTCCATGAGTTTAGTTCAAACTCATGTCCATTGAGTCAGTGATGCCATCCAACCATCTCATCCTCTGTCATCCCCTTTTTCCCCTACCTTCAATCTCTCCCAGCATCAGGGTCTTTTCAAATGTTTTTTAGCTTCAGCATCAGTCCTTCCAATGAATATTCAGGACTGATTTCCTTTAGGATGGACTGGTTGGATCTCCTTGCAGTCCAAGGGACTCTCAAGAGCCTTCTCAAACACCACAGTTCAAAAGCATCAATTCTTCAGCACTCAGCTTTCTTTATAGTCCAAATCTCACATCCATACATGACTACTAGAAAAACTATAGCCTTGACTAGATGGACCTTAGTTGGCAAAGTAATGTCTCTGCTTTTGAATATGCTATCTAGGTTGGTCATAACTTTCCTTCCAAGGAATAAGCGTCTTTAATTTCATGGCTGCAATCCCCATCTGCAGTGATTTTGGAGCCCCTCAAAATAAAGTCAGCCACTGTTTCCCCTGTTTCCCCATCTAGCTCCCATGAAGTGATGGGACCAGATGCCATGATTTTCGTTTTCTGAATGTTGAGTTTTAAGCCTACTTTTTCACTCTACTCTTTCACTTTCATCAAGAGGTTCTTTAGTTCTTCTTCACTTTCTGCCATAAGGGTGGTGTCATCTGCATATCTGAGGTTATTGATATTTCTCCCGGCAATCTTGATTCCAGCTTGTGCTTCTTCCAGCCCAGCGTTTCTCATGATGTTCTCTGCATATAAGTTAAATAAGCAGGGTGACAATATACAGCCTTGATGTACTCCTTTCCTGATTTGGAACCAGTCTGTTGTTCCATGACCAGTTTTAACTGTTGCATCCTAACCTGCATACAGATTTCTCAGGAGGTAGGTCAGGTGGTTTGGTATTGCTATCTCTTAAAGAGTTTTCCACAGTTTGTTGTGATCCACAGTCAAAGGCTTTGGCATAGTCAATAAAGCAGAAGTAGATGTTTTTCTGGAACTCTTGATTTTTTGATGATTCAATAGATGTTGGCAATTTTGATATCTGGTTCCTTTGCTTTTTCTAAATCCAACTTGAACATCTGGAAGTTCATGGTTCACATACTGTTGAAGCCTGGCTTGGAGAATTTTGAGCATTACTTTGCTAGCATGGGAGATAACTGCAATTGTGCTGTAGTTTAAGCATTCCTTGGTATTGACTTTCTTTGAGATTGGAATGAAAACTGACCTTTTCCAGTCCTGTGGCCACTGCTGAGTTTTCCAAATTTACTGGCATATTGAGTGGGCTTCGCTGGTGGCTCAGAGGTTAAAGCTTGCAGCACTTCACAGCATCATCTTCCGGGATTTGAAATAGCTCAACTGGAATTCCATCACCTCTACTAGCTTTGTTCGTAGTGATGCTACCTAAAGCCCACTTGGCTTCACATTCCAGGATGTCCGGCTCTAGGTGAGTGATCACATCATCATGATTATCTGGATAGTGAAGATCTTTTTGTATAGTTCTTCTGTGTATTCTTGCCATCTCTTCTTAGTATCTTCTGCTTTTGTTAGGTCCATACCATTTCTGTCTTTTATTGTTAAGAGCTTAAAGACATTGTTAAGTGTATCACTTGAGGTGGACTTAGGACCCTACCCCAAGGCTGCACTACTGTTTCCTGGTAGCCCCTCTCTAGTTCCTGCATCCCCATCCTTCCTGGGTTTTGAATCTGTCCCCTTGGAATCCATAGAGGGTCATGGAGGTTCATGCCCAGAACCATCACAGAGTCCCACTTGGTTTCAAATTTTAAGGACACTATCAGCTTCTCTATCTACCAGCAGACTCACTGTCTCTCAATCCATTGTGGATACATTGCCAGTGATTCAGTTATTAAGAAATCTAAGATCATAAAAATATTTAATCAAATATCAAGGGTTCAAGGTGATAGGAATAAGGTGGTCTGTACCAGGGCACTAGGCTGTGGAGAAAGCCTGGACAGGATCCCAGGAACTGAAATGTCTATTAGTATGTCTAGCCACCGGGTAACTCACTTGTGTAGATTTCTGCTTAATGGGAATCAACAGAAACTCCTAAGATATTTCAAGTTATGCAAAATCCTCAAAATAATGCAATGCCTCTGGCTCAGTGATTATTTGTTGACCATAAATGAAGAGGAAATTAGTCTTTACTCTCCAGGGAAAATAATATAGTATTGGGTCCTTCATGCAGTTCAAGAACGAATAAGGTGAATGAGCAATTTATGAAAACCTCAATGGTTAGAAAAATGTTCATGCTCATGTCCAGCCACACCCCCTCACATACTTACAACCTCCATATCTCATTAAAAGATTATCTTTCCTATTCTTACAATGAATAATATTGAGTCTTAAATTAAACTAAGTATTAAAGGATGAAGTCTGTTTTGAATTTTGACATGCTTAATTCTTTCCATAATATAGAAGAAACTTCTGTGTCATTTACCCTAATTTCTCATCTGTGCTTTGACTAGCATTTTAATACACTGTTATGTATTTGTAGTAACAGATCAGATAATCCAAAAAAATAAAAGAATTCTAAGCAAGTTTCTTTAGTATTTACTTTAATTCTATTTCTAAACCAAGGGACTACAGCAACATAAACAGAGCTTTTTATTGCTGATGCTAAAGCCAAATTAGTTCTGTCCACAATTCCACTGTTGACAGATGCTTTGTCTTTCCAATGAATGATTCAGATTCCTGAGCACATTAGTAAGAGCTACTGATAATGATTGTCTTTCCTTGAGCCAGAAGGGCCTGTGAGGGGTTCATTCGCTATCTCATTTAAGCAATTTTTCTCATTAATTTTAGGTCTTAGCTTCTGTGGACTCAGGGTCTCCAGGTTGCCTATGGAAGGACAAATCATCCACAGATAGGAAGCCTAACTTCCTTTAATTTCGGAGCGGGTAGTCACAATGTAAAAGCATCCACTCTTAAGAAAAGAAGCATGAGCTGCTTGGGCCAAAGAACTAAACAGACATTTCTCCAGAAAAGATGGCTAACAAACACATGAAAAGATGCTCAATGTCACTCATTATCAAAGAAATGCAAATCAAAACCACAATGAGATACCATCTCATGCCAGTCAGAATAGCTGCTATCAAAAAGTTTACAAACAATAAATGCTGGAGAGGGTGTGGAGAAAAGGGGACCCTCTTACCATGTTGGTTGGAATGCAAACTAGTACAGTCACTACGGAGAACAGTGTGGAGATTCCTTAAAAAACTGGAACTGCCATACAACCCAGCAATCCCACTGCTGGGCATACACACCAAAGAAACCTGAATTGAAAGAGACACGTGTACCCCAGTGTTCACTGCACCATTGTTTACAATAACTAGGACATGGAAGAAATCTAGATGTCCATCAGCAGATGAATGGATAAGAAAGCTGTGGTACATATACACAATGGAATATTACTCAGCTATTAAAAAGAATGCATTTGAATCAGTTCTAATGAGGTGGATGAAACTGGAGCCTATTATACAGAATGAAATAAGTCAGAAAGAAAAACACCAATGTAGTATACTAACGCATATATATGGAATTTAGAAAGATGGTAACAATGACCCTATATGCGAGACAGCAAAAGAGACACAGATGAAAAAACAGACTTTGGACTCTGTGGGAGAAGGCGAGGGTGGGATGATTTGACAGAATAGCATTGAAACATGTATATTACCATATGTGAAATAGATCACCAGTCCAGGTTTGATGCCTGAGACATGGAGCTCAGGGCCGGTGCACTGGGATGATCCTGAGGGATGGGATGGGGAGAAAGGTGGGAAGGGGGCTCAGGGTGGGGAACACACATACACCCATGGCTGATTCATGTCAATGTATGGCAAAAACCACTACAATACTGTAAAGTGATTAGCCTCCAATTAAAATAAATTAATTAATTTACAAAAAAAAATTAAACAATAAAAAAAAGAAGCAACTGGGGGCTTTAAAAAATTCATTGGCATATAGTTGATTTACAATGTTGTGATAGTTTCTTCAGTACAGAAAAGTGAATCAGTTATACATATACATATATTCACTCACTTTTAGATTCTTTTCCCATATAGATCATTGCAGACTGTAGAGTTCCCAGTGCTATATGATAGGTTCTTATTAGTTACCTATTATATATATATATATATATATATATATATATATATATATATATAGTAATGTGTATAGGACAAATTTGGGGCCTTTTATTAGCTGTTCTGAGAGATGATCTCAGATTTTATTTGCCAGACTTTTGGCTCTGCATTTGGCTTTGAGCTGCCTTGGAGGTTGTGGGATGTTTACGAAATGTGTGTGTTTGTAATTTTCATTTGCCAACTCTATTTGGAAAACAATGCAAGAATAGAGAAAAAAAAGAGTAAAGGCAACTATTATGTTGCCAAATGTGTAATCATTCTTTTCTGCAGTCCATTTTTTCCACTGAAAATGATTATTTTGAAATTAAGTGATGAGATATATTGATGGGAAAACAGAACCATCTTTGCTGTGGCTCATTTCTTAGGGTCTGAGTAACCAATGATTCCGATCATTGTCAACCCTTGCCACTATTTGCTATTCCCCCCAAAACTAAGGACCCTAAATTTCATTTTATGAATCTTCATTCTGGATTTATGTTACCCGTTGACTGATTTTCTATGGACTTCCCTGGTGGCTCAGATGGTAAGAATCTACCTGTATTGCAGAAGATCCAGGTTTGATCCCTGGGTAGGGAAGATTCCACTGGAGAAGGGAATGGCTACCCTCTCCAGTATTCTTGTCTGAAGAATCCCATGGACAGAGGAGCCTGGCTGGCTACAATCCATGGGGTTGCAAAGAGTCAGACATAACTGGGCAATTAACCCTTTCACTTGACTGCTTTTCTATACATACCGTCAATTGTCCTGAATTCTCTGTTCTCAAGAACAATCCTCCTTTAGCTTTTGTTCTCATCCAAATTCTTTCCATTCTTTTAGCACCCAGATCAATTATTTTCTGTTCTTAAAAAACTTGCCTTAGACCTCTGCTTACACTGACCCATCTCTAAATTTTGTTCATGTGATTGCTATCTGACATCTAGATGGCAAGTCACTTGAGAGTGATAGTCACTTCATATTTGACATGCATCCCATTGTTATCCTGCACAGTGCTTGGCATTATGTAGACATTCACATTCACATATTCACCCACTGGTTTTTAAACCATGTTTATATATACATATATACATATATACATATATGTATATGTATATATGTATATTGTGTACAGACCCCTGACTGACTTCATGTTGTTCTCTACTAGATAGCATAATGACATGAAAATGAGCACTTCTTCTCTTCCTGTCTTATGGGCATTTATATTCTAAGATAATGACAATAATAAAATAACTATTATCTTTGTCATTATTATTTCATATACTGTGCATCCATTATATGAGCTAAGTTCTACATAGATCATCTCATTCGATCCTTATGACAGCAAGAGAGGTATTGACATTTTTGTTTTAGAGGGGAAGACATTGAGGCTCAAAGAAGTTAAATGACTTTACCAAGGTCATAGAGGGCTTCCTTGGTGGCTCAGAGGTTAAAGTGTCTGCCTGCAAGGAGGGAGACCCAGGTTCAATCTCTGGGTTGGGAAGATCCCCAGGAGAAGGAAATGGCAATCCACTCGAGTACTCTTGCCTGGAGAATCCCATGGACGGAGGAGCCTGGTAGGTTACAGTCCACGGGGTCGCAAAGAATCGGACAGGACTTCACTTTCACTTTCACTTTCTTTCAAGGTCATAGATCATCTTTCTCTTAAACAGAATAGAGAAATGTGTTTTCTTGTCTTGTTTTACCACATTTTGAAGAGTGGGAGTGTAGAGTGTCACACACCATTCTTTTATTATTATTTATTTTTATCTACTTATTTGGTTGTGCTGGGTCTTAGTTGTGGTATGTGGGATCTTCAGTTGCAGTATACCAACTCTTAGTTGCAGCATGTGGGATATAGTTCCCCAATCAGATGTTGAAGAGAGGTCCCCTGCATTAGGAATGTGGAGTCTTAGCCACTGGACCACCAGGGAAGTCCCTCACTCACCCTTCCCTTGCTACCTAGATACCTGAGCCTTCAGGCTCACCCCAGGCTACCCAGGAGGTGGGCCTGAAGGTGAAGCATTGCTCCATTTGCCGGGGGTCTTCCCATGCCTAGGAAAAATCATCCTTTCTTTCACTCTTTGACTCTAATTGTTTCTTCTGTTGCTCCTAGTATTTTCCTAGGTGACAAGCTTGCTCATATCTGATAGATTGATTTTTACACTACTTGAATAGATAATTGTGACAATTTTTTTCATTCTTTGCAGAAAAATTTGTGTGCTATAAATGAGTTCCAAGAGTCATAATCTTGTATCCCAAATTAGGAAAGTTCTAATAATGAAAATATTGTCAACTGAAGCTGAAAATTATGTTTTATTCAGGAAACTTCCTGAGTACTATAGCCTGAGACATAGACACTCAGATAACTGCTTCAAAGGGGTAAGAGTTTTGCTGAAAGAAAAAACAAAATGCAGTGGACATCAAAAGATTTCTGCCAATCACAAAAAACAGACATCTCAAATTAGTGAGTTTATCACTTTTCTATGTATAAGAAGATGCAGGAGTCTGGGCTCATTGAAATTATTCTTTTGAAATGCATCTCATCTATCTAGGGCCAGTATCCTGTTTCTTTCCATCCTGAATCCCCTCAGGATGCAGTATTAGGGGGCAGCTGCAGTTGGTAAATGGCTTGATAGCAGGCAATATTCTTTGTTTACTGAAACGGCAAGCTCATTTTTGGTCTGCCATATAAAGTTGGACATGACTGAGAGACTAAGTACAGCACGGCATATCATAGTTAAAGAAAGATTTGGAAGCCTGAAGCCTTTCAACAGTACCCCTCGCATTACATCACGTAACAAATTCCTTTGCAGAAGGTAGAAGATTTGCTTCTAATTTTCATTTCTTTTGCCCTAAACTTTCCTTTAGAGCAGAACAAGATTGTCAGAAAGCATAGTAAACGCTATCTCCCTTACAGCCTTCTTTGTATTTTGCTTATTTTAGAAGTCCGAAATGTTAAGACAACCATTCCCAGTGCCTGCTAACTATAAATTATTACTTGCCATCTGCCTCTTCAAGCATTAGGTCGCTAGCCTCTGCAGTCACTGACCTTACACACCCTGAAAAGAGTTCAGGGTGGAGATAAGGAATGGGGTACTCTTTGCCCTGGGAAAAATTGGCAGAATAAACCTTTAGATAGTTAGAGATTTTTAGGAAAATATTTTATAAACACAAATTTCTTGCATCTTCTTATATCTAGAAAAGCACTAAAATCATTAATGGACAGGAGACATCTGCTCCTTGTAACTAGTAGCAACCATTTCCTGACTAGCAACAAGCCTTTTCCAAAATGTGTGCTGGACTGTAAGTAACCCCTTCAGTAAAATTTTATATAATCCTGGCCTTCCACCTACTGATGGAGCAGTTCCTCAGAGCTATCTGAAATGCTGTCTCCCCGGCTATAGTTTTCATTTTTGCCCTAAATAAAACTTAACTCACAGTTTTCACCTTGCATATCCCTTTTTCAGCCCATACCCTTAAATGGCAGATGAACCCATTTGATCTCAGGAATGAGATCTCTGAATAAGAGAGAAGAGGGACTTTGATTCCTGCTCACTACTGTGGAGCCAAGGCTTAGAGCAGTGCCTGAAAGAGTAGGCTCCTGGTTCAATGCTTCTTGAACTAACTAATGAAATCAGCATATATCAAAGCACTTATATTTTTTATCTTCTTTTTAAAATTTTTGTTTATTTTAATTGGAGGCTAATTACTTTACAATATTGTGGTGGTTTTTGCCATACGTTGACATGAATCAGCCATGGGTGTACATGTGTTCCCCATCCTGAACCCCCCTTCCACCTCCCTCCCCAACCCATCCCTCAGGGTCATGTCAGTGCACCAGCCCGGAGCACTCTGTCTGATGCATCGAACCTGGACTGGTGATCTGTTTCACATATGGTAATATACATGTTTCAATGCTACTCTGTCAAATCATTCCACCCTCTGCTTCTCCCACAGAGCCCAAAAGTCTGTTCTTTTCATCTGTGTCTCTTTCAAGGCACTTATTCTTAAGGATATTAATAAAAACTAATACTTATTGAATGAATTCTATGCCTGATATCACTTTTGCACACATTAACTTGATGCTCTGAACTTGATACTTGATACTATTCAGTCATTTATTGGACAAATGAAGAAGCTGAGGCACTGAGTTGTGATGGAGTTAACCTAGTCAAGCAGCTAGACAGTCTTGGATATTGGATTATGAAACCAGAAAAACAAGGTCCAAAGGACACTAAATTGCTAAGAAAAATTGTTTAGAAATCAAATCTTACAGAAATATTGCCCCAACTGCTACCTCTATAAGACAAGCCAAGTAAACTCTCACATTAGTGCTCACATTATATCTCACAATAATATATAATATATAATATTATATGTGTGTGTATATATCACACTGTAGAGCAATAATTTGTATTTGCCATCCTTAGCTGAAATGAGTGGGCTTAAAAAAAGAAGTTGGTGGAACTGCCCTGGCAGTCCACTGATTAAGACCCTGTGCTTCCACTACAGGGACATGGGTTTGCTCTCTGGTCAGAGTATTAAGGATCCCACATGCCACGTGGTGATTTGGTCACTAAGCTGTGTCCTAGTCTTGTGATCCCTTGGACTGTAGCCCACTCTGTCCATGGGATTTCCCAGGCAAGAATACTGAAGTGAGGTGCCATTTCCTTCTCCATGGAATCTTCCCGAACTAGCGATTGAATCTGCATCTCCCTCATTGCAGGAGATTCTTTACCGCTGAGCCACCAGGGAAGCCCCACATACCTCATGGCAGAAGCCAAAACAAACAAACAAAAAGATTGTGCAAAAAAACTTGAGGCTAATTTATAATTAAAAACAAATTTGGGCTAAGATAACTGGACATTTTATATCTGGAAAATTATTTTATTATATAATAGATATAGCTCAATGCTGATTAGAATAACAAACAAAAAGAAACACTATTAGACTCCAGAGCACAATGATTCTCCTATTATGTTAATGTTTGAGACTTGAATTTGCTGAGCAATAGACTAACCTCTGATTTCTTTGTACCTCCAATTTTAGCTTGTGCAGTGCTATCTAGGTCAAATTAAATATCCTTTTGACACAGATATAATTTAATTAACTCTCTATTCTGCTATCTTGCATTCAGTGTTCATTCTCCTCATATTTATTTGATAAGCAAGGACATCTTTGTCTTTGGGAAATATGTTCTCTGAGTTAGCATTTTGGAAATGCTGAGAGAGACCCTGCCTTGGTTTACTGGGTCAGGTCAGAGATTGAAAGGTCCCAGATGGCTCCAGGATCTTGCAGCATTGCAGTTCTGTTGCTAGGAGACCATATTGATCTTTTCTAGCCTCTTTGCAAATGGCCTCCCTAAATTCTGGTGATTGATTGCCATCATTTACAGCATTAAGTGGTTAGAAGCTTTACCTTGTCTTTGATATTTATAAAGTTAAAAATCCAATCATTTGAGCTCAAAATGCTTTACGGAATTTTTTTTTTTTAACAGCCTATCATTTGGAATGCCCGCTCGTTTAGTCTGGTCAATTTCAAGTCATGGTTAAACAGACATGTGTTTTCCTACTTTAACATAAGTACAACGTGATTATTAAAGTCAACTGGTTTGCGTTAACCAAAGTCAATCTGCTTCTTTCTTTTTGGGTTTGCCTTGCCCGCCTCTTTCTCTTCACAAAGTTTCAACAATAATGGCCTTTCTCAAGAAGATTCTGTTTCAAACATTAAAATGTTCCACTTGTGGAAAATAACAGAAGATTTAATAGTACTTTGTACTATTAATAGTACATCAGTGCTTTGATGTCTGGTCCCTAAAGGCCAAGTTGAACAGTGCAGTCAATAACTGGACAGTTAGTCCAATGGTGACACTGACTTCTCTCCCTCCCTTATGGTCCTGGTGGGCAATTTCACTGAATAAGGATGATGCTTCAGTCAGTCAAAGTGGAAGCCTAAACACAATTCAGGTTTTCTGATTACAGCACTCAGTGATGAAATGCCTGCTATATGTATAGTTCTGTCTAATATTTTAAGGTTGATTAAAAGAATCAGACTGAGACAGCCTTGAAAAAAAGCACAGCGTTTTATTAAATCTGTGAAAGAGTCTATTTAAATGGATACTTCAAGCAGTGCTTTGCTTAGCCTGCCTTGTCTGAGAAAGGGGACCTTTATAATCCTAGGAAACCTTGACTTCTCTGAGGTTTCCAGGAGAAATGAAGGTGTGATGGGAGTTCTCATAAAAATGATGGTAATAGATACAGGTGTATATTTTGTACCACTGATCTAGGTGATAGACATGTATGGAGCAGTAGTGAGGTGAGGCTGTTATTCTCTTATCCATCACAATGTTATTATTTTAAGCAAGATAAATATATTTGCTATCAAACCAAACTTGGATCTATTCACCTAAGTGCAGTAAAGCCAATATACTGATACTGAGTTATGATGAAGGAAAATGCACATTATTTTGGGGTGCCAAGCATGGAGTCCAAGCAGTGAGGGCTCAAAAACACAAACTCCCCAGTGGCTTTCAGGCAAAGGTTTTTAAGACAGCATGAGAGGGAGGGGGTGTGTAAGGCATGTGATAAGATGGTGGATATTCTTCTGATTGGTTGATGGTAAGGTAATCTGGAGTCAATATCAACTTTCTAGTTCCAACCAGTCTGGGGTCTACATGCTTGTGGGCAGCATGGGGATTTCAGTACTGCAAAACCGTTCAAAGGATATGCTTCAGACTACTATCTATAGCCTTTGAGGAGGAACTAGAGATCCTTGACTTTGTTTAATGGCTAAACTATTCTTATTTTGTCTTGCTTGACAGTTTTCCTTTGCTTTTGCATTTTCTCACCTCTCTGATTAAATTTATTCTTTGAAACTCAGGGAAGACCAAGGAGGTTAAACTTTTTCCACAGCAAGGGGCAGATGGAGGACATGAGGGTTCTTTTGAAATCAAGAAGGACCACCTAACCTGCCTCTTGAGAAATCTGTATGCAGGTCAGGAAACAACAGTTAGAACTGGACATGGAACAACAGACTGGTTCCAAATAGGAAGAGGAGTACGTCAAGGCTGTATATTGTCACCCTGCTTATTTAATTTATATGCAGAGTACATCATGAGAAACGCTGGACTGGAAGAAACACAAACTGGAATCAAGATTTCCAGGAGAAATATCAATCACTTCAGATATGCAGATGACACCACCCTTATGGCAGAAAGTGAAGAGGAGCTAAAAACCCTCTTGAAAGTGAAAGAGGAGAGCAAAAAAGTTGGCTTAAAGCTCAACATTGAGAAAACGAAGATCATGGCATCCGGTTCCATCACTTCATGGGAAATAGATGGAGAAACAGTAGAAACAGTGTCAGACTTTATTTTTTGGGCTCCAAAATCACTGCAGATGGTGACTGCAGCCATGAAATTAAAAGATGCTTACTCCTTGGAAGAAAAGTTATGACCAACCTAGATAGTATATTCAAAAGCAGAGACATTACTTTGCCGACTAAGGTCCGTCTAGTCAAGGCTATGGTTTTTCCTGTGGTCATGTATGGATGTGAGAGTTGGACTGTGAAGAAGGCTGAGCACCGAAGAATTGATGCTTTTGAACTGTGGTGTTGGAGAAGACTCTTGAGAGTCCCTTGGACTACAAGGAGATCCAACCAGCTCATTCTGAAGGAGATCAACCCTGGGATTTCTTTGGAAGGAATGATGCTAAAGCTGAAGCTTCAGTACTTTGGCCACCTCATGCGAAGAGTTGACTCACTGGAAAAGGCTCTGATGCTGGGAGGGATTGGGGGCAGGAGGAGAAGGGGACGACGGAGCATGAGATGGCTGGATGGCATCACGGACTCGATGGACGTGAGTCTGAGTGGACTCCGCGAGATGGTGATGGACAGGGAGGCCTGGCATGCTGCGATTCATGAGGTTGCAAAGAGTCAGACACGACTGAGCGACTGAACTGAACTGAGGCAGGGTCCTGATTCTTCCTTAAGGGATACACATGACAATATTGTTGAGCTCTCCTACAGAGCTAATATCCCCAACAAATGGAAGATGTTAACTACTTGATGAAGCTGTCTTCATTCCAGAGAGAAGGTCACAGATTGACAACCTTGAGAACCACAAAAGTGCATCAGGAGACCACTGAGTGCTGGCCCTGCACACACCCTGATCCTATCAGCAATCCTGCCCTGGAACCATTGCTATTAATATAAATGTAAATTTCACATAATATTAATCTAAAGCTCCTCACCACATCCCTCAGGGTTGAGATATGCAGCTTTCTGTGTTCTCCTTTGCCTGGCCAAACAGTAAAGCTATTCTTTTCTAGTTCATCCAAAACTCTGTCTCTGAAATTCAATTGAGCCCCAGTGCACAGAGGCCATTTTCAACATCACTATCCTGGGAAGGCCCCAGAGGATCCTGCTAGGGTACATATTCAGATACAGATGTTTCAAATGATTTGCTAAGGTCTATATAGCTAGGATGCAGTGGATAGAGGCATGATCAAACCTGGGTAGTTTGAAGGCAGAATCAGAACTCTTAACCACCACCACCATGCTGTACCCTGCAGGAATGGTCACTTGTGTCAGTCCGGACCTGATGCAAGAGCAAGAAATTTTTTTGCAAAGCTCCTGTGTAATCGTCAGAGAACTTCAGTAATTCTCATCACTCCACTCACCTCATCATCAGTCTCTGGATGTTTTGCTGGCGACAGTTTCCATCAGATATTTCGCTCACCCAAAATATGGGTCTGAAGACTGAGTCAGGGGCAGTACACTTCTATCTGATAGGCCTCCATGAGGAGAGGTTTCCAAATCAAGACTGTAGAGCAGGATTGTTATCCTTCTCCTATGCAAACAATGACCATGCTGTCCTACGTACCCACACTCCCATTAATTTATGCATTTTAATTCAATTGCAGTCATCTTGCTTTCTGAAATGCCCCTTAACCCTCTCCCATAAAAATGTATAGAGATGATTAATATTCCCGAAACAATAAAAAGAGCTGCTGGGAATTAGCATCCAGTTTTGGAGACTGGACCACAAGGAGCACATTCCTAAGAGTTTAGTTCTCTTTCAAATTCTGTTAATCCATAAAAGCTAATTCAGACATGCTTGAAGCCAAAGATTTTTTCCTTTTTTTTTTTTTTTTGGATTCAGAAAATATTGACTCATTGAAATTCATGAAATAAAAACAATTTAAAATATTCTAAGATTCATTCTTTCTTTTGATCTCTTATGTTGAAGGATAATGTCTTAGATAATGTTGAGTTTGGTCAGTAAATAAATTAAGCTCTAGAAAATATATAGGCATAATGCAATAAGAGCCAGGGTAGATATCTCAAAGGCTATAATAACTAAATTGTTGTTATAGTAGCTAGCACATACTGAAAGCTATTCTGTGCCAGGCACTGTACTAAAGACTTTAAATGTACTGTTTCATTTAATATTCACAACCATCCTGTGAGGCAGGTACTACTGATCTGGGGTGGCCTCAATCTGCAGCAGCTTGAAACAGGGTTTCACTTACTGCCCAGATACTGAAGTCAGGAGGTGGCAGTGAGAACACTGAATCCCAGCCACTAGAACACCAGGGACCCAGTGGCCAGTGGCAAGGCCCTGGCCCTTCAGCTCTGTAGAAATTAATTCCCATGAAGAAAGAAAGTAGTAAAGCAAGTAAAGTGTTTATTAGGAGAAAAAAAGGGTACATGTGAATAGACATACAGTCGCAGTCTCATGGTAGTTTGAATCATTTATATGGAACATTTCTTCTGGGTTTCCTTTGGCCAATCATCTTGCTTTGCCTGGTTTTGAGTTCATATTTGGTTTATCTCAGGGTCCTCCCATATGTGTACATACATCTCTTATGATGGATTCTAGTGAAGAGGCCTATTGACATCACTCCCTCTTTCGATGGCCAAAGAGCCTCTCTGGGTATGTATAGTTAGGAAGAGCTTCTTGACTTCAAGAATGAAGAAAATACAGTATTTTATCTTTTATCTGAGCAAGGTTCAGCTTCTCTCCCCTCCCACTATTAGCTTCATCTTGGATTATTTGTTCACATGTGACAAACTCCAGCTGCTCAGTTTGGGGCCCATCTTTCTCCTGGCTCATGCTGGTATCTCCTTTTAGCAGATGAGGAAATAGAGGCATAGAAAGGTTTAGTAGCTTACTGTAGGATACACAGCAATTAATTGCCAAAGATAGCTTTATTCCTAGGCAATTAGGTTGAAAACCCATATTCTTAAGTAGATCGTTAACATTCATTTTAATTATTAGAGAACCCTTTTTCATTAAGCTCATCTATCACAACAAAATTTTGATTGTAATATGTTTTCATGAGCTAGAGATAATAGTTTATTAATGTAGTGTTTTAATTAGAATTTTTCTATTGGCTCCATTTTTATTAAAAATTGTTTCCCTCATATTTCATCTCAGAGGATTACTCTCCCTAGCAAAATTTGAGCTAAATTTGTATAGTATCTATTACAAAAAATTTGGTCTCATCTCAGGGTCACTGTAATACAAGCAGATATGAAACGAGTGAGTAGGAGCATATTTCTGCCTTTTTAGTACTAAGCCCTGAAATGTCAGTAAAACAAGTTACAGTTATAGTTTTACTCTTAATTTGATATACCATTACTTATATGTACACTTTCTTCCCAGATGCTGCTACTGGTAAAGAATCCATCTACCAATGCAGGAGACACAAGAGGCTTGGGTTTGATCCCTGGATCTGGAAAAACCCCTGGAGTAGGAAATGGCAACCCACTCCAGTATTTTTGCCTGGAGAATCCCATGGACAGAGAAGCATGGTGGGCTACTGTCCATGGGATCAAAAAGAGTCAACTGAGTGAGCACGCACACACACACACATATACATTTATATATATACACATAATTTTTATACAGAGTTGTATAGTTACTTATATGCTTATATAAAATAGGCTTCTATAACAGATTAACAGGCTTTTCCTTCCAGTGGGAGCTCAGGTGTTTTGCAAAGAAAGATTTTTATATAATGCAAAACAGATTTATTTACATGCACAACAATGAGTATTGTTGTTGTTCAGTTGCTAATCATAACTGACTCTTTGTGACTCCATGAACTGCAGCACGCCAAGCTTCCCTGTCCTTACTGTCTCGGATTTGCTCAAACACATGTCCATTGAGTCAATAACACCATCCAAACATCTCATCCTCCGGTGCCTGCTTCTGCTCCTGCCCTCAGTCTTTCCCAGCATCCGGGTCTTTTTCAATGAGTCAGGTCTTCACATCAAGTGACCAAAGTATTGGAGGATTAAGATGCTGGATAAAAAGGAAAGCAGTCTTCTGTCAAATGGAGATCAAGATTAAGTAGCTGGTTTGGAGACCTACTGTAGTCAGAAGATTTGCTGTGTTACCTTCAGAGGTTATATCTTTTTACTGGATGCTTCAGTAGACTTGTAAAACAGACTTTGATGCTGGGATAGTTACCATAATTCCTTTTGACAGCCAAGATGGTTTCAGCTGGATTTGGTCCACTGGCCACTATTTGCCAACCACTAATGATGTAGGTGATGTTCTCATGTATTCTGAATCAGAGTATACTTTGGTGAATTAGCTTCTACACTGCCTGCTTTATTGTACCGTAGGGTATTTCCAACTACATATAGGAAAAAGACAAAACCCAAACTGAATTTCTTAGTGAAGGAAACATCAATGTATACAACTGAAAAGTCTAGGCATAAATTCAACATTAGGCCAGATTTGATCCAGGAATTCAAATAATGCCATAAGGTATTTGTTTTTCTCTTCCTCTTGATTTAGCCCTCTGGTTGTTAGGTTTAACTTCAGGCTACCTTTGATGGTCTCTGACACTTCATGACTCACATCTTTTCCTGCCAGTAGTTCTAAGGGAAAAGTCATCCACTGAAGTCCTGGCAGTCACTGGGATCAAACCAGTCTGGGGGATATGTGCATTCCTGCACCAATGATTGTTGTAACAGGATAATTGGAATTATGCTAATGAATCAATAATGTGTCAGTGATCAAACTAATCTTCCTTATATATCCCCGAAATTAGGACTGATGCCATTCCTGAATCACACAGACATGGAATACTAAGAAAGAAATTGTAGGTGGCAACTATCAGTTGTATTTACTTCTTGCAATTGAATACAGTTTCATGAAAAAAAATCATATTAAGATTACAGAATATATAAGCAATGACTATCACTTCTTATGCAAAACCAATCCTGGATACTTTGTTATGAGGGAAATGACCACTTCAGACGCCTCAGACTACAGTTCTGTCTCCTCATTACATCAGCCCAACTCTTTGAATTCCCTGAATCATTTGATCATATATATAGTAGTCCCCCATTTTTCACAAGGAGTGTATTTCAGACCCCCAGTAGATATCTGAACCTGCAGGTAGTACTAAACTCTATATATACTATGTTTTTTCTATACATACATACCTATAACAAAATTTAATTTATAAATTAGGCACAGCAAAAGAGTATCCAAATCATCAACATCATTACACTTGTGTTTTGGGGACATCAAGTAAAATAATGGTTACTTGAATACAAGTTCTGCTGAAATATCATGACAGTCAATCTGATAACCAACTAGTTACAAAGTATTAAAGGATTAAAGGATAAGATAAATACTATCACTAAATCATATATCTAAATTTCATCATCCTACTCAGAATGGGATGAAATTAAAAACATCAGTTGCTTGTCTTTGGAATTTTTCATTTAATATTTTGGGATCTTGATGGACCTTGGGTAACTGAAACTGTGAAAAAATGAAATATCAAATAAAGAAAAGGCTACTGAATATCTCCACACCTATGGTTACCTCTTCTGTGCAGGTGAAGAAGATAGCATTCATTTGTATATCTCCATTGATTTCATCATGCTTGACAAAGAGTAAATATTTATTTCTTCAATAAATTATCTCCATTTCTAATCACATAATAAGCAACAGTGTTATATGATACTAGATTACATTAAAAAATTGACTCAAACTACCATGTAGCCTGATATAGCATGATACCCTACAATCAATATCACTGTCTCCCCCTTTGTCCAAGAATACTCCATTCTTTGTTCAAAAGTTTTACACATTATAGAGATTAAATTGAGGCAGGAGAGAGAAGGCCCCCAGGCTAAGCAGCTGAAGACATCCTCTGTGGACAGATACTCCAAAATAGCAAGACAGAGAAGAAGCTGAGCCCTGCCCAGATAAGAAATAAAGGACTAATATTTCTCATTCTCAAAGTCAAGGAGATCTTCACCACTAATCAGTTCAGTTCAGTTCAGTTGCTGAGTTGTGTCCGACTCTTTGCGACACCATGAATCGCAGCACACTAGGCCTCCCTGTCCATCACCAACTCCCGGAGTTCACTCAGACTCACGTCCATTAAGTCCGTGATTCCATCCAGCCATTGAATCCTTTCTTGGCCCTTCTCCTCCTGCCCACAATCCCTCCCAGCATCAGAGTCTTTTCCAATGAGTCAGCTCTTCGCATGAGGTGGCCAAAGTACTGGAGCTTCAGCTTTAGCATCATTTCTTTCCAAGAAATCCCAGGGTTGATCTCCTTCAGAATGAACTGGTTGGATCTCCTTGCAGTCCAAGGGACTCTCAAGAGTCTTCTCCAACACCACAGTTCAAAAGCATCAGTTCTTCGGTGCTCAGCCTTCTTCACAGTCCAAATCTCACATCCATACATGACCACAGGAAAAACCATAGCCTTGACTAGACGGACCTTAGTCGGCAAAGTAATGTCTCTGCTTTTGAATATGCTATCTAGGTAGGTGATAACTTTTCTTCCAAGGAGTAAGCGTCCTTTAATTTCATGGCTGCAGTCACCATCTGCAGTGATTTGGGAGCCCCCAAAAATAAAGTCCGACACTGTTTCTGCTGTTTCCCCATCTATTTTCCTTGAAGTGGAGGGACCGGATGCCATGATCTTCACTTTCTGAATGTTGAGTTTTAAGCCAACTTTTTAACTCTCCTCTTTCACTTTCATCAAGAGGGTTTTTTTAGTTCTTCTTCACTTTCTGCCATAAGGGTGGTGTCATCTGCATATCTGAGGTTACTGATATTTCTCCCGGCAATCTTGATTCCAGCTTGTGTTTCTTCCAGTCCAGTGTTTCTCATGATGTACACTGCATATAAGTTAAATAAGCTAGATGACAATATACAGCCTTGATGTACTCCTTTTCCTATTTGGAACCAGTCTGTTGTTTCATGCCCCGTTCTAACTGTTGCTTCTTGACCTGCATACAGATTTCTCAAGAGGCAGGTCAGGTGGTCTGGTATTCCCATCTCTTTCAGAATTTTCCAAAGTTTATTGTGATCTACACAGTCAAAGGCTTTGGTGCAGTCAATAAAGCAGAAATAGATGTTTTCCTGGAGCTCTCTTGCTTTTTCCATGATCCAGCAGATGGATGTTGGCAATTTGATCTCTGGTTCCTCTGCCTTTTCTAAAACCAGCTTGAACATCAGGAAGTTCATGGTTCACGCATTGCTGAAGTCTGGCTTGCAGAATTTTGAGCACTACTTTACTAGCCTGTGAGATGAGTGCAATTGTGTGGTAGTTTGAGCATTCCTTGGCACTGCCTTTCTTTGGAATTGGAATGAAAACTGACATTTTCCAGTCCTGTGGCCACTGCTGAGTTTTCCAAATTTGCTGGCATATTGAGTGCAGCACTTTCACAGCATCATCTTTCAGGATTTGAAACAGCTCCACTGGAATTCCATCACCTCCACTAGCTTTGTTCGTAGCGATGCTTTCCAAGGCCCACTTGACTTCACATACCAGGATGTCTGGCTCTAGATGAGTGATCACACCATCGTGATTATCCGGGTCATGAAGATCTTTTTAGTACAGTTCGTCTGTGTATTCTTGCCACCTCTTCTTAATATCTTCTGCTTCTGTTAGGTCCAGACCATTTCTGTCCTTTATCGAGCCCACCTTTGCATGAAATGTTCCCTTGGTATCTCTAATTTTCTTGAAGAGATCTCTAGTCTTTCCCATTCTGTTGTTTTCCTCTATTTCTTTGCATTGATCGCTGAAGAAGGCTTTATTATCTCTTCTTGCTGTTCTTTGGAACTCTGCATTCAGATGCTTACATCTTTCCTTTTCTCCTTTGTTTTTCACCTCTCTTCTTTTCACAGCTATTTCTAAGGCCTTCCCAGACAGCCATTTTGCTTTTTTGCATTTCTTTTCCATGGGGATGGTCTTGATCCCTGTCTCCTGTACAATGTCACGAACCTCATTCCATAGTTCATCAGGCACTCTATCGATCTAGGCCCTTAAATCTATTTCTCACTTCCAGTGTATAATCATAAGGGATTTCATTTAGGTCATACTTGAATGGTCTAGCGGTTTTCCCTACTTTCTTCAATTTAAGTCTGAATTTGATAATAAGGAGTTCATGATCTGAGCCACAGTCAGCTCCTGGTCTTGTTTTTGTTGACTGTATAGAACTTCTCCATCTTTGGCTGCAAAGAATATAATCAATCTGATTTCAGTGTTGACCATCTGGTGATATCCATGTGTAGAGTCTTCTCTTGTGTTGTTGGAAGAGGGTATTTGCTATGACCAGTGCATTTTCTTGGCAAAACTCTATTAGCCTTTGCCCTGCTTCATTCCACATTCCAAGGCCAAATTTGCCTGTTACTCCAGGTGTTTCTTGACTTCCTACTTGTGCATTCCAGTCCCCTATAATGAAAAGGACATCTTTTTTGGGTGTTAGTTCTACAAGGTCTTGTAGGTCTTCAGAGACCCATTCAACTTCAGCTTCTTCAGTGTTACTGGTTGGGGCATAGACTTGGATTACCATGATTTGAATGGTTTGCCTTAGAGATGAACAGAGATCATTCTGTCGTTATTGAGATTGCATCCAAGTACTGCATTTTGGACTCTCTTGTTGACCATGATGGCTACTCCATTTTTTCTGAGGGATTCTTGCCCTCAGTAGTAGATATAATGGTCATCTGAGTTAAATTCACCCATTCCAGTCCATTTTAGTTTGCTGATTCCTAGAATGTCAACATTCACCCTTGCCATCTCTTGTTTGACCACTTCCAATTTGCCTTGATTCATGGACCTGACATTCCAGATTCCTATGGAATATTGCTCTTTACAGCATTGGACCTTGCTTCTATCACCAGTCACATCCACATCTGGGTATTGTTTTTGCTTTGGCTGCATCCCTTCATTCTTTCTGGAGTTGTTTCTCCACTGATCTCCAGTAGCATATTGGGCACCTACCTGCTGGGAGCCAGCATGAGGAATCCCACCCATGGCAAAGGTCATGAGGAAGGAAGCCCAACAAAATGCAAAGTTGTGATCTGCTTCAGGGGTTCCCTCTTGGTTTTCCTGAACGTCTACCCCCCCAAAAACAGACTCTGCCTGCCTTATTGTACTGTGCTTTTCCACTCTTCTGACATTCTCTGGTAAAAATTAACTTAGGGCTTCAGTCTTCTGCATTTGAAAGGAATGTTTCAGCTCAAACCCCCTCTGATGGCTCTCTAATTTGCCTAACAGGTTCCCCCGGACTTTTTACAATTTGTGAATTATTTACAGCCCCCCAACTGCGAAAGGCACAAAGCTTAAAGCATCTTAAGTATACAGAGCCTTTTCTAAAGAGCTCAAAATCATATCGGTGATGGATTTTCACTGTTGAGTCAATGACTGTTGCCAGGCCTCCATATTCTTTACCTTTTAACACCTGAAGGATATTAATCAATGTAATTGGGATATAGAAAAAGGAATATAGTAATTTTGATGTTAGCAACACTAGACTTTTGAGTTAACTACTTTTCTTTGTTATAAATCACTGTACTCCTTTTACTTGTTGTAGATTGTTGTGCCTTTGCTATGTAAGAGTTAACTTTATTTAGTGCTTTGTGAGTGGCACCAGACTTTGGGAAGAACAAGACAAATAAGTCTTCTGGTTGACAAACCCTTATCAGAAAAAGGCCGTAAAATGTTAATTGCCCCTCTGGCCAGAAGATGATGTAAATCACCTAAGACTTGTGTATACAACTAGGTATGCAGAAAGAACGCCTGGTTTTGATAAGAGTCAGGGCTGCTGATGCTGCATAATATTATATTATCCATTGATGTCTGTGTACAAAAAAAAGGTATAAAAGGCCTTTCTGGACAATAGGGGATGGTCCAGTCCCTGGACTGGTTTCCCCGTGTCTCCTCTTTATTTTCAGGCTGAATTCCCATCTGGGGCATAGAGGCTCGCCATGTATACTTACTTGCCCTGGCTTCTAAGATCCGTGAGAGAGAGAGCCCAAGGCAGGGCACTCTCCGATATTCAAACGGGCGCTGGTGGTCCAACGTAGATGGTGCAAATCACTTGACCTGAGATTTTATTGGCTTTCTCCATAAACCAAGTTATTCAGCCTCTTTTCTCCACTAAATTTTCCTACTATACTATTTCTTCGTAATTTCTCTTATATTTCTAAATAAATAAGTTTTTCTCACCTACTCCATCTCCCCTTCGAATTCCCTGGATCCACTGGGGCAGGATCCCGGCACCTACTGACCTGGGGTGTTCTTCTTTCAGTATCCTATCATTTTGCCTTTTCATACTCTTCATGGAGTTCTCAAGGCAAGAATACTGAAGTGGTTTGCCATTCCCTTCTCCAGTGGACCACATTCCGTCAGACGTCTCCACCATGACCCACCCGTCTTGGGTTGCCCCATGGGCTTGGCTTAATTTCATTGAGTTAGACAAGGCTGTGATCCTAGTGTGATTAGATTGACTAGTTTTCTGTGAGTATGGTTTTAGTGTGTCTGCCCTCTGATGCCCTTTTGCAACACCTACCATCTTACTTGGGTTTCTCTTACTTGGGCATGGTGTATCTCTTCATGGCTGCTCCAGCAAAGCACAGCCACTGCTCCTTACCTTGGATGAGGGGTATCTCCTCACCACCGCCCTTCCTGGCCTTCAACGTGGGATAGCTCCTCTAGGCCCTCCTGCGCCCCACGCAGCCACCACCCCTTGGACATGGGGTTGCTCCTCCTGGTCGCCACTCCTGGCCTTGGGCGTGGGGTAGCTCCTCTCGGCCATGCTTAATGGGCCGGTCGCAGCCGCCTGCACTTAGTGCACTGGTCGCAGCACAGAGAGGCTCCTTGGATGTCCTTGGAGGTCAAAAAGAGATAACATCACCTTATAGTGAAGAAGTGAAGTCACTCAGTTGTGTCTGACTCTTTGTGACCCCATGCACTGTAGCCTGCCAGGCTCCTCCATCCATGGGATTTTTCAGACAAGAATAATGGGGTGGGTTACCATTTCCTTCTCCAGGGGATCTTCCCAACTCAGGGATCAAATCCATGTCTCCACATTATAGGCAGATGCTTTTACCGTCTGAGCTATCAGGGATGTCCTAAGTGATGTCAACCTCCCTTTAGACCTCTTCACTAGAATCCATCTTGGCTAAGAGACGCACACATGGGAGAACCCTGAAATAAGTCAAATACAGACTGAGAACGGGGTAAAGCAAGATGACGGGCCAAAGGAAACCTGGAAGAAATGTCCCATATGAGTGACTCAAACTACCATGAGTATGTGACTCTTTGAGCCCACCCATGTGTCTATGCACATGTACTATTTTTCCTCCTAATAAATACTTATTTCACTATTTTCCATCTCTATATGGTAATTCATTTCTACACCACTGATGGGCCAGGGCCTAATCACCGACCACTGGTTCCTGGTGGTCTGGTGACTAGAATTCCATGCTCTCACTGTTGTGTCATGATTTAAATCTCTGGCCTGGAACCAAAACCCTGATTCAAGCTACAGCCAAGGACACCTGAGGTCAAAGTGACCCATGAGAGGAGAAATAGATAGAAATAGAAAGAGTAGTACAAAATCTGGGCCTTAGCATCTAATTTGGGATTTTGATGACACTGCTTAAAATCATCATTGAAGAGCTTGTCAAAAATACAAGTTGCTAGACAGTCACTGTATCTACAAAGTCTTATCAGTTGCCCCAGGCTGAGTCCAGTCTTAAATACTGCACTTGATGGCTATGTGATCTTGAGCAAGTCAGTTAATGCCTTTTTACTTCAGGTTCTTCATGAATAAAATGAAAAAAGTGAACCATGATATTCTTAAACTCCATTCTAACTCAAAGAATTTATAATCTTGCCATATATCAAGGATATAGTGCATGCTCAGGTAACATTTATGTAGAGAAAACAGAATTGTGATTTGAATATTTTTTTATTATTTTTTTTTTTTTTTACAATTTATAACCACATTTTTTATTTTGAAAAATTTCAGACCTCAGTAATGGTGCAAGGATAGCATAATAACTACTCACATACTCTTCATGTAGATTTACCAGTCATTAACATTTTGCTTCCATACCCACCCCTTATCTTTCTCACACACTCACACAAACACACACAAATACACACACAAACACACATGTGCAGGTGTATGCATAAATGAGCTCATACATGTTCAGAGTTAAAATTTTTGCTAAACAATAGGAAGTTGCACACATCATAATATTTTAGATATAAAATCTTCAACATACAAAGTCTCTTACTTAACCTGTAGTACAGTTATCACAGCCAGCAAGTTGAACATTTGTGTAGTCATGTATTACATGTATTTGAAGACCCCCAGAAGAATTAGAGTTGTCAAGGAAGCTAAAATTATTAAAAAAAAAAAAAAAGCCTGACTTACACTGAGACAACTAATGCCAAACTCAGGTTTTAGGTGGTAAGTATTGATAGGAAAACTGTTTCTTACCGTTACCCAAATTTCTTTGCCAGCCTTGTAAATAGTTTGGCAGTTTTAGAAAGTGCATGAGCATAAGAAATTGGATACCCCTCTTCAAAGCAGTCAACATTTACTCTTTGTTTAGTAAGTGATATCACTTTTTTCTTACATTTATGAGTGTGGCACTGAAAGGAAATTACAAAACCAGCCTTGATTTAAATCCAAAATTTCTTAAGGGTTCTTTATACTACACTTTGATTACTGGTAGTTGCTTTGGAGTTGCTTTGAGATTTCTAGAAACTTTAAAGGTTGGAATTTAGCCACTTTGTCTTTCTAAAAGTGTTTTGGTTCTTTAAGTATATTGAATACTTATAAACAAGCTTGCTCTAAAAGGACTCTCACCTGTTAAACCATGCTTAAGCAGACACTGCAATAAGCCAGCTGCTGCTGCTAAGTCACTTCAGTCGTGTCCGACTCTGTGCGACCCCATAGACGGCAGCCCACCAGGCTACCCCGTCCCTGGGATTCTCCAGGCAAGAACACTGGAGTGGGTTGCCATTTCCTTCTCCAGTGCATGCAAATGAAAAGTGAAAGGGAAGTCGCTCAGTCGTATCCAACCCTTAGCGACCCCATGGACTGCAGCCTACCAGTCTTCTCTGTCCATGGGATTCTCCAGGCAAGAGTACTGGAGTGGGGCGCCATTGCCTTCTCCGAGTAAGCCAGCAGAACTGTTTAAAATGGGTATCTGCCAGAAGAAAAGGAATGAATTTAAATATCCAGTCTTGCAATGTAATTTCTGAGAATTTGGTATTCATTTTTTCAGTTTTTAAAGTGCTGATTCTTACTGATCCCACCTTTCGTTAGTTCTAATTTATTAACAAAAGTTCAAAATATGTTCAGCCTATGTATTTTTTTAAGAAAGCTGTAGGTGATGAGTGAATGTTGTTTTTCAATTTCATTATGGTCATTTTTGTATAACACAAACTTTATTCTACTCGGATAACTTTTAGAAGCAGCACACTTTTTAATCTAAAACCACATATTAAATTTGAATTATTAAAAATTTTTTGAGCCTTCAGTTTGCCCTGAAATATTTTCTACTCTTCCCAATCAGCATTTACTCTTTTAGTCTGTGCTAGGTTGTTATTAATGTTGCTATTATTGAAGAATATAATTATAACCATCAAAAACTTGGGACATTTAAACAGACTAATTTCTTCAAAGGACTATGGTGAAAGAAACTGACAATGAGCATATATTAAACATTTTTTAAATAGAGTTTTTGTATAATTGCATTAAAAATGATTCTCCTTAATTTCTTTTTGTGAGGAATGGGGAAAGGAAATACTCTTGAAGAAAAGAATCATTTGACTCGTTACTTTATCTCTGTTCTCATCCATTTATTTATTTTAATATAATTTTGTATTAATGATCCTTCAAAATTCTCTTAAAACTACCAAATTGTTCCATTCTTTATTAAGTTTTAGTAAGACAGTCACGTCCTATTCTTTTCTCTGTTCCAGAAAATCATGGTCTTAGATAGCAGTCTGATGGCTCAGATGGTAAAGAATCTGCCTGCAATGCAGGAGACGCGGATTCTATCCCTGGGTTGGGAAGATCCCGAATGGCCACCCACTCCAGTATTCCTGCCTGGAGACTCCCATGGACAGAGGAGCCTGGCGGGCTATAGCCCATGGGATCGCAAAGAGTCAGACACGACCGAGTGACTTTTCGCTTTCAGAGAGCAGTAGCCTTTTGCCATTTAGTGTTTTCTATCTTTTATACTGATTTTCTTTGAATCTTTATGTATGTATGTGTGTGTGTACATGTGTGTATATATATATATACACATGTGTATATATGTATGTATATATGTACACATATGTATGTGTACATATATACACACACACATATATACATACACACATACACACACACACACACACACACAGCCTGCTTTATCTCTGTTCTTTTTTTTTTTTCTTTTTTTTTTATTTTATTTTATTTTTTTTATTTTTTTTATTTTTTAAATTTTAAAATCTTTAATTCTTACATGCATTCCCAAACATGAACCCCCCTCCCACCTCCCTCCCCATAACATCTTTCTGGGTCATCCCCATGCACCAGCCCCAAGCATGCTGCATCCTGCGTCAGACATAGACTGGCGATTCAATTCACATGATAGTATACATGTTAGAATGCCATTCTCCCAAATCATCCCACCCTCTCCCTCTCCCTCTGAGTCCAAAAGTCCGTTATACACATCTGTGTCTCTTTCCCTGTCTTGCATACAGGGTCGTCATTGCCATCTTCCTAAATTCCATATATATGTGTTAGTATACTGTATTGGTGTTTTTCTTTCTGGCTTACTTCACTATGTATAATCGGCTCCAGTTTCATCCATCTCATCAGAACTGATTCAAATGAATTCTTTTTAACTGCTGAGTAATACTCCATTGTGTATATGTACCACAGCTTTCTTATCCATTCATCTGCTGATGGACATCTAGGTTGTTTCCATGTCCTGGCTATTATAAACAGTGCTGCGATGAACATTGGGGTACATGTGTCTCTTTCAATTCTGGTTTCCTCGGTGTGTATGCCCAGAAGTGGGATTGCTGGGTCATAAGGTAGTTCTATTTGCAATTTTTAAGGAATCTCCACACTGTTCTCCATAGTGGCTGTACTAGTTTGCATTCCCACCAACCGTGTAGGAGGGTTCCCTTTTCTCCACACCCTCGCCAGCATTTATTGCTTGCAGATTTTTGGATCGCAGCCATTCTGACTGGTGTGAAGTGGTACCTCATTGTGGTTTTGATTTGCATTTCTCTAATAATGAGTGATGTTGAGCATCTTTTCATGTGTTTGTTAGCCATCCGTATGTCTTCTTTGGAGAAATGTCGATTTAGTTCTTTGGCCCATTTTTTGATTGGGTCGTTTATTTTTCTGGAGTTGAGCTGCAGAAGTTGCTTGTATATTTTTGAGATTAGTTGTTTGTCAGTTGCTTCATTTGCTATTATTTTCTCCCATTCAGAAGGCTGTCTTTTCACCTTGCTTATAGTTTCCTTTGTTGTGCAGAAGCTTTTAATTTTAATTAGATCCCATTTGTTTATTTTTGCTTTTATTTCCAGAATTCTGGGAGGTGGATCATAGAGGATCCTGCTGTGATTTATGTCTGAGAGTGTTTTGCCTATGTTCTCCTCTAGGAGTTTTATAGTTTCTGATCTTACATTTAGATCTTTAATCCATTTTGAGTTTATTTTTGTGTGCGGTGTTAGAAAGTGATCTAGTTTCATTCTTTTACAAGTGGTTGACCAGTTTTCCCAGCACCACTTGTTAAAGAGATTGTCTTTACTCCATTGTATATTCTTGCCTCCTTTGTCAAAGATAAGGTGTCCATATGTGTGTGGATTTATCTCTGGGCTTTCTATTTTGTTCCATTGATCTATATGTCTGTCTTTGTGCCAGTACCATACTGTCTTGATGACTGTGGCTTTGTAGTAGAGCCTGAAGTCAGGCAAGTTGATTCCTCCAGTTCCATTCTTCTTTCTCAAGATTGCTTTGGCTATTCGAGGTTTTTTGTATTTCCATACAAATCTTGAAATTATTTGTTCTAGTTCTGTGAAAAATGTGGCTGGTAGCTTGATAGGGATTGCATTGAATTTGTAAATTGCTTTGGGTAGTATACTCATTTTCACTATATTGATTCTTCCAATCCATGAACATGGTATATTTCTCCATCTATTAGTGTCCTCTTTGATTTCTTTCATCAGTGTTTTATAGTTTTCTATATATAGGTCTTTAGTTTCTTTAGGTAGATATATTCCTAAGTATTTTATTCTTTTCGTTGCAATGGTGAATGGAATTGTTTCCTTATTTTCTTTTTCTACTTTCTCATTATTCGTGTATAGGAATGCAAGGGATTTCTGTGTGTTGATTTTATATCCTGCAACTTTACTATATTCATTGATTAGTTCTAGCAATTTTCTGGTGGAGTCTTTAGGGTTTTCCATGTAGAGGATCATGTCATCTGCAAACAGTGAGAGTTTTACTTCTTCTTTTCCAATTTGGATTCCTTTTATTTCTTTTTCTGCTCTGATTGCTGTGGCCAAAACTTCCAGAACTATGTTGAATAGTAGCGGTGAAAGTGGACACCCTTGTCTTGTTCCTGACTTTAGGGAAATGCTTTCAATTTTTCACCATTGAGGATAATGTTTGCTGTGGGTTTGTCATAGATAGCTTTTATTATGTTGAGATATGTTCCTTCTATTCCTGCTTTCTGGAGAGTTTTTATCATAAATGGATGTTGAATTTTGTCAAAGGCCTTCTCTGCATCTATTGAGATAATCATATGGTTTTTATTTTTCAATTTGTTAATGTGGTGAATTACATTGATTGATTTGCGGATATTGAAGAATCCTTGCATCCCTGGGATAAAGCCCACTTGGTCATGGTGTATGATCTTTTTAATGTGTTGTTGGATTCTGATTGCTAGAATTTTGTTGAGGATTTTTGCATCTATGTTCATCAGAGATATTGGCCTGTAGTTTTCTTTTTTGTGACATCTTTGTCAGGTTTTGGTATTAGGGTGATGGTGGCCTCATAGAATGAGTTTGGAAGTTTACCTTCCTCTGCAATTTTCTGGAAGAGTTTGAGTAGGATAGGTGTTAGCTCTTCTCGAAATTTTTGGTAGAATTCAGCTGTGAAGCCATCTGGACCTGGGCTTTTGTTTGCTGGAAGATTTCTGATTACAGTATCAATTTCCGTGCTTGTGATGGGTCTGTTAAGATTTTCGATTTCTTCCTGGTTCAGTTTTGGAAAATTGTACTTTTCTAAGAATTTGTCCATTTCTTCCACGTTGTCCATTTTATTGGCATACAACTGCTGATAGTAGTCTCTTATGATCCTTTGTATTTCTGTGTTGTCTGTTGTGATCTCTCCATTTTCATTTCTAATTTTATTGATTTGATTTTTCTCTCTTTGCTTCTTGATGAGTCTGGCTAATGTTTTGTCAATTTTATTTATCCTTTCAAAGAACCAGCTTTTGGCTTTGTTGATTTTTGCTATGGTCTCTTTTGTTTCTTTTGCATTTATTTCTGCCCTAATTTTTAAGATTTCTTTCCTTCCTACTCACTCTGGGGTTCTCCAACTCTTCCTTTTCTAGTTGCTTTAGTTGTAGAGTTAGGTTATTTATTTGACTTTTTCTTGTTTCTTGAGGTATGCCTGTATTGCTATGAACTTTCCTCTTAGCACTGCTTTTATAGTGTCCCACAGGTTTTGGGTTGTTGTGTTTTCATTTTCATTAGTTTCTATGCATATTTTGATTTCTTTTTGATTTCTTCTGTGATTTGTTGGTTATTCAGAAGTGTGTTGTTCAACCTCCATATGTTGGAATTTTTAATAGTTTTTCTCCTGTAATTGAGATCTAATCTTAATGCATTATGGTCAGAAAAGATGCTTGGAATGATTTCGATTTTTTTGAATTTATCAAGTTTAGATTTATGGCCCAGGATGTGATCTATCCTGGAGAAGGTTCCATGAGCACTTGAAAAAAGGTGAAATTCGTTGTTTTGGGGTGAAATGTCCTATAGATATCAATTAGGTCTAACTGATCTAATGTATCATTTAAAGTTTGCGTTTCTTTGTTAATTTTCTGTTTAGTTGATCTGTCCATAGGTGTGAGTGGGGTATTAAAGTCTCCCACTATTATTGTGTTATTGTTGATTTCCCCTTTCATACTTGTTAGCATTTGTCTTACATATTGTGGTGCTCCTATATTGGGTGCATATATATTTATAATTGTTATATCTTCTTCTTGGATTGTTCCTTTGATCATTATGTAGTGGCCTTCTTTGTCTCTTTTCACAGCCTTTGTTTTAAAGTCTATTTTATCGGATATGAGTATTGCCACTCCTGCTTTCTTTTGGTCTCTATTCGCGTGGTATATCTTTTCCAGCCCTTCACTTTCAGTCTGTATGTGTCCCCTGTTTTGAGGTGGGTCTCTTGTAAGCAGCATATAGAGGGGTCTTGTTTTTGTATCCATTCGGCCAGTCTTTGTCTTTTGGTTGGGGCGTTCAACCCATTTACGTTTATGGTAATTATTGATAAGTATGATCCCGTTGCCATTTACTTTATTGTTTTGGGTTCAGGTTTATACACCCTTTTCGTGTTTCCTGTCTAGAGGATATCCTTTAGAATTTGTTGGAGAGCTGGTTTGGTGGTGCTGAATTCTCTCAGCTTTTGCTTGTCTGTAAAGCTTTTGATTTCTCCTTCGTATTTGAATGAGATCCTTGCTGGGTACAGTAATCTGGGCTGTAGGTTATTGTCTTTCATCACTTTAAGTATGTCTTGCCATTCCCTCCTGGCCTGAAGAGTTTCTATTGACAGATCAGCTGTTATCCTTATGGGAATCCCCTTGTGTGTTATTTGTTGTTTTTCCTTGCTGCTTTTAATATTTGTTCTTTGTGTTTGATCTTTGTTAATTTGATTAATATGTGTCTTGGGGTGTTTCGCCTTGGGTTTATCCTATTTGGGACTCTCTGTGTTTCTTGGACTTGGGTGATTATTTCCTTCCCCATTTTAGGAAGTTTTCAACTATTATCTCCTCAAGGATTTTCTCATGATCTTTCTTTCTGTCTTCTTCTTCTGGGACTCCTATAATTCCGAATGTTGGAGCGTTTCATATTGTCCTGGAGGTCTCTGAGATTGTCCTCGTTTCTTTTAATTCGTTTTTCTTGTTTCCTCTCTGATTCATTTATTTCTACCATTCTATCTTCTATTTCACTAATCCTATCTTCTGCCTCCGTTATTCTACTATTTGTTGCCTCCAGAGTGTTTCTGATCTCATTTATTGTGTTATTCGTTATATTTTGACTCTTTTTATTTCTTCTAGGTTCTTGTTAAACCTTTCTTGCATCTTCTCAATCCTTGTCTCTAGGCTGTTTATCTGTGTTTCCATTTTGATTTCAAGATTTTGGATCATTTTCACTATCAATATTCGGAATTCCTTCTCCGGTAGATTCCCTACTTCTTCCTCTTTTGTTTGGTTTGGTGGGCAACTCTCCTGTTCCTTTACCTGCTGAGTATTCCTCTGTCTCTTCATCTTGGTTATATTGCTGCGTTTGGGGTGGCCTTTTATATTCTGATAATTTGTGGAGTTCTCTTTATTATGGAGCTTCCTCACTTTGGGTGGGGGTTCTATCAGTGGCTTGTCAAGGTTTCCTGGTTAGGGAGGCTTGTGTTGGAGTTTTGGTGGGTGGAGCTGGGTTTCTTCTCTCTGGAGTGCAGTGGAGTGACCCGTAATGGGTTATGAGACATCAAAGGTTTTGGGATAATTTTGAGCTGCCTGTATATTGAGGCTCAGGGAGTGTTCCTGTGTTGCTGGAGAATTTGCGTGGTATGTCTTGTTTTGGAACTTGTTGGCCCTTGGGTGGAGCTTGGTTTCAGTGTAGGTATGAAGGCTTTTGATGAGCTTCTATTGCTTAATGTTCCCTGAATTCAAGAGTTCTCTAATGTTTTCAGGCTTTGGGTTTAAGCTTCCTGCTTCTGGTTTTCAGTTTTATTTTACAGTAGCCTCTAGACTTCTCCATCTATACAGCACCGATGATAAAACATCTAGGTTAAAGATGAAAAGTTTCTCCACCTTGAGGGACACTCAGAGAGGTTCACTAAGTTACAAGGAGAAGAGAAGATGGAGGGGGTAGTTAGAGGTAACTGGAATGAGATGCGGTGAGATCAAGAGAGGAGAGCAAGCTAGCCAGTAGTCACTTCCTTATGTGCGCTCTATAGTCTGGACCGCTCAGAGGAATTTACAGAGTTATACGGGGAAGAGGAGAGGGAGGAAGTAGACAGAGGTGACCAGGAGGATAAGAGAGAGGAATGAGTAGGAGAGAGACAAATCCTGCCAGTAACCAGTTCCTTAGGTGTTCTCTACCATCTGGAACACACAGAGATTCACAGAGTTGGATAGAGAAGAGATGGGGGAGAAAAGAGACAGAGGCCACCTGGTGGAGAAAAAGGAGGCCAGAGGAGGAGAGTGGACAAGCCAGTAATCTCGCTCTCAGGTAAACTTGGGTAGTGAAGTTTGGGTTTTTAAATGTACAAAATTAACAACAAAGATTAAAAATCTGGAGTAGAGGTTGGATTTTCAAAGATACAATATTAAAGAAAAGCAGAAGGAAAAAGGAAGAAAGAAAAAAAAAAGAATTATTAAAAACAAACAACAAAAAAACAAACAAAACACCAACAACCATCCAAAGAGTATATATGGTGTTTGCCTTAAAAAAAAAAAAGTCTTTTTTTTTTTTAAAAAATAGTAATACTAGGTTATAGAAATAAAAATTAGAGGAGAAATAGAAGACTTAACAATTAAAAAAAGCTCGGAAAAAAAAGAAAAAAAAACAAAGGCAAAAAAAAAAAAAAAGAATGATTTTAAAAATATTAAAAATTAAAAATATATCTTGCTTTTCTCTGATGTTATGGGCCGTGTGGGCTCACTTCCAAGGTGGTTCCCTCTGTTTAACTTCTTCTGTTTGCTGGTTTTTAGGCTCACTAGTTCAGTCGCTGTGGGGAGGGGGGATGCTGCAAACAAATAGCACTGTCGTGTGCACACAGTATCTCTGCCCCGCTTGACCTGTCCTTCCTCGCGGCAGCACAAACCGCTCCGGCTCTACGATGCTCAGCCGGGAACCGTCTGGGGCCGGCCCTGGGCTGCGTGCACTTCCCCCGGTCCAAGCCGCTCAGGTTCGGCCCTCAGGCAGCCCTCAGAGGCACAAATGCGGCTGGGACTGCGCTTTGTGCCCTTCCCAGGTCCGAGTAGCTCAGGAGTTTGGCGAGCGCGATCGCCGCGGCTTGTCACCTTTTCCGCCGCTGCCGCTCAGCTCTCTGGGTGGACCGCTGGCGCACCCCGTGAGGCAGACTGTGACTGTCCAGCACCCCAGAAGTCTTAGCAAAGGAGCCTGCTTGCAGTTTGGTAAGTAAAGTCTCTCCGGGTCTGCAATTGCCCCTTTCCAGTCCTTACGGCTCTGGCTGCCTGTCCCCGGCGGGAATGGTCTGCAGCCGGCTTTTTTCCGTTCCGTCCTTTGTTCTGTGCTGGGTCCTGGCGGTGTCTTATGTTCGAGCTTTTCGCGTGGTAGCTATCCCACAGTCTGGTTTGCTAGCCCAAGTTAGATCGTTCTGGTGGAGCGTGGGGCGTTCCTGCCCGATTCTTACAAAGCACTGCAGCGCGCTCCCGCGCGTCCCCTGCCCTGCCCCCACTTCCCAATGGCGGATGCAGGCGTCTGTGCTGCTTTTCCGCTGGGGAGTTACTGGTGGGCTTGTAATCTCTTGGTTTTAATTATTTATCTATTTTCCTTCCTGTTATGTTGCCTCTGTGTTTCCAAGGCTCGCCACAGACTCGGCAGGGAGAGTGTTTCCTGGTGTTTGAAACCTCTCTTCTTAAATTCCTTCCCGGGACGGGCGCCTTCCCGGGACGGAGCTCCCTCCCCACCTCCTTTGTCTCCTTTTCGTCTTTTATATTTTTTCCTACCTGTTTTTGAAGACAATGGTCTGCTTTTTTGGTTGCCTGATGTCCTCTGCCAGCCTACAGAAGTTGTTTTGTGGATTTTGCTCGGCGTTGAAATGTTCTTTTGAGGAATTTGTGAGGGAGAACGTGATCTTCCCGTCCTATTCCTCCGCCATCTTTCTGAATATTTTTAAATAATATTTTTATTTTGGAATAATTTTAGGTTTACAGAAAAATTGCAAAGTTAGTACAAAGAGCTTGTATACCCTACACTTAGTTTTACCTATTAATAATATTGGTATTATTATAACCAAGTGAATATTGATAAATTGCTATTAAAGTTCATGCTCTATTCAGATTTCCTTAGTTTTAACCTCATGTACTTTTTCTGTTTGGGGATCTCATTTAGGACAACGCTCTATATTTAGTAGCCATGTCCCTTTGATTCCTCTTGACTATGACACTTTCTCACACTTTTCCTGTTTTGATGACCTTGACCATTTTGAAAAATACTGATCTAGTATTTTGTAAAATGTGTCCCAATTGAGACTTATCTTCAGATTTTCATGATTCGACTGCAGTTATGAGTTTGAGGCGTGAAGACCACAGAAGTGAACGTGCATTTTCCATTACATCACATGGAGGCTGCATAATATCAACATGACTCATGACTGCTGATGGTGACCTTGATCACCTTGCTGAGGTAATAAGACTTTTTTATTTAAAAATTATGTTGTGCCTTTTATGTGTTAGTTCCTATGTTAGATGTTGAACAAATAAAGATAGTCCTTGCTCTCATTGACAGTACAGTTAAATAGGAAACTTAACCAAATAACTTCACAACTAATTTTGTATCTATATCTACACCTGTATCATCTACATTAAACATAAAATAGGGGCAATTCAATTAAGTTGACAGATCAAGAAAAACCTCTCCAAGAAATGATACTTAAGTAGAAATGTAAATCATTAGTAGGAGAAGGCTAGACAAAGAGATTTGCAAAGAGCTTAAGACAGAGAGAATCGTTCATCTGAACATCTTGCTTAGCTGATTGACAGAGGAGAGAATGAGAGCGAGAAAGAGAGAGAGAAGGAGAAAGAGGTGCGAGAAATGGCCTGAAATGATAAAATGAAGTTGAAAGTTGTTCAAAACATCCTTAGCATTTCCCTGAGCTTGATTAAAATGTAGACAGCTTTCTTCCGACTATGTGTCCCTGCCCTCCCTTTTCTTAGAGCCTGTACTTCAGAAAATTTGAAACTGTGATTTTTCTCTGATCTTTGAAGTGTAAATCACTTTACAATCTAGATATGTCTTTCTCAAGGACTTGGGAGCCATCCCTTTGAACAGCAATCATTGAAGGAGATAGCAGCCCTGCCTCCCATTCTCTGTAGGAGACTAGGTACTTAATTTCAAAAAGGGAAAATTAGCAAGCCCAGCTGGTCTAATCACATTGACCAATCTCCCTGCTAGTGTCCTTCTGTACTTTCCCATCAGTTCACCCTACAGTTTAAAATGTCCCTTGACTTTTGTTTCCAGCAGAGTTAAATTCTCTCCTTTTTGCAATAGTGCATAAAATTTTATCTGTTTCAACTAGTCTGGTATAAATCAAGAATACCTAGAAAAAGTGGAAGAAGTTGTTTAAAAATTGATTTAGTGATATCAGAGATTTTGAAAACCCATAGAACTTGAGGGCCAAAATCCTAACAAAAAGAGAAGCCAACAATAGATACAATTTTTTTTTTTTTTTTTTTTTGCAAACCATGTGAGTAACCTAGAATGGTGACTGAATGGCTGAGAAGCTGAGAAGAATTTTCAGAAATTGCATCTGATGTGATTTCTCCAAATATTTCTGCCTGTGACAAAACTTCTTTCTCATCCCTTGGAATCTGGGCTGTGTATGACTGCTTTGAACAATGGAATGCAGAAGTGATGTTCTGAAATTTCTAAGTTTTAGTATGAAGATTGTCTAGCTGCTTCAACTACTTCTCTCTTGGGACACAGCCAACTCATTGTGGGGATCTCAAAAGCCGCATAAAAATGTCCACATGGAGGATTCAAGTAGAAGAATGGTCACAGCTGCATTATTCATAAGTACACAGTCCAAATGTTTATTAACATTAGAGTAGATAAATACAATGTGACATGTTCATACAATGGAACACTAGAGAATGAAAATAATCTACTGTTGTATGCAGCAACATGTATGAATTGCAAGACTATACTATTGAATTAAAAATAAGCAAATAAAAATAAGCAAATCTAACCTATGGCTTGAGTTACTCTTATGTATCATAATTATCTATGATTAGTAGATACCCATGGAGAAGATGGAAATGTTTTGACTGGAAGATGTTTGGGGAATACTTCTGTAACACAAGTAATGTTCTATTTTTTACCTGGGTAGTGTTTATAAGGGTGTGTTCACTTTGTAACAATTCATTGAGCTGTTCTGTACATCATAATCTAATTACAATTAAAAAAAGAAGAACAAAACTTCAGATAACAGTGGTGCAAGCATTCCTTCAGTTCAGTTCAGTTCAGTTCAGTCGCTCAGTCGTGTCCGACTCTTTTGACCCCATGAATCACAGCACACCAGGCCTCCCTGTCCATCACCATCTCCCGGAGTTCACTCAGACTCATGTCCATCGAGTCAGTGATGCCATCCAGCCATCTCATCCTCTGTCGTCCCCTTCTCCTCCTGCCCCCAATCCCTCCCAGCATCAGAGTCTTTTCCAATGAGTCAACTCTTCACATGAGATGGCCAAAGGCCTGGAGTTTCAGCTTTAGCATCATTCCTTCCAAAGAAATCCCAGGGTTGATCTCCTTCAGAATAGACTGGTTGGATCTCCTTGCAGTCCAAGGGACTCTCAAGAGTCTTCTCCAACACCACAGTTCAAAAGCATCAATTCTTTGGTGCTCAGCCTTCTTCACAGTCCAACTCTCACATCCATACATGACCACAGAAAAAACATAGCCTTGACTAGGCGAACCTCAGTCAGCAAAGCAATGTCTCTGCTTTTGAATATACTATCTAGGTTGGTCATAATTTTTCTTCCAAGGAGTAAGCATCTTTTAATTTCATGGCTGCAGTCACCATCTACAGTGATTGTGGAGCACACCCCCAAAAAGTCTGACACTGTTTCTACTGTTTCCCCATCTAGCCATGGCTGATAGCTTTTATCAATACTTTAGGAGCAGGAAGAAAGATTGGAAGTTTATGAAAGAATTTAGAAGTTCTAAATGTATGCTGCAAAATATATATAATAGAAATTGAAATTATTTTAAACCCTATGGTGAAATCTAATTTGTGTTGGTGTCAAGAATATGTCCCTTTCCTGGTTTATTGATCATTTCCTTTAATCTTTTGGAGTCCATGTTGCCAGACAGCTTAGTTTTTTGCTTTGTTTTCTGTTTTGTATGGCAAGACATTAGCTCTCTTTCCTTGTTACCACTGATCTCATTCTAATTCAGTAAATGAATTGTATTCTGGGCCAAAACAGCTCAAGCTCGATTGTCTTATCCTTCAGCATATTTTGTTTTCTAATTTACATTTCTCCATCTAGTTTTTATCTTTAAATGTCACACACTAAACTGATGGCTTTCAATCTGAGGCATAAAATTTCTCAGTTTTCACAAAGGAAACCTTCTCTGACTATCAAATAAAGCATTAGAGAAATGTGACTGTTTGTAAAGTCATTTCAACTGGTTCAGAGAGTCTACTCTCACCTATTCACTTAGTGCCATTAAACCTGACCGCTTCCAGCCCTCGAATGATTCCTGTGTTGTTTAAAGTCTGTGTGTAGATTTCATGCCGTGCAACTAAGTTATTATGGTTGCTAAGCTATTTCCTCTCCTCAGAGATCCTGTACAGCCCCTTCTCAGTGATAATTGTACATTTTCCCCATCTGTTCTTTTGTTGAGCTTCTGGTCACATTTCTGTAGTATTTGTTGCCATTTAAAAAAATTATGGTGATATTCAGCTTTTAACTCTTGGGTTGTATATATATAAAAAAGGTTATTACTATACTATGCTAAAGCATGAAGGTTCATAGCCAAAAATGCATAATCAGAGAGCACCACTGACTTATTAAGAGACTTTAATTGATGTGTTTTTTTTAGGAAGAGCTATGTAAAGCATCATTATAATAGCTTGGAAGCAATGACACATATAACCGTTTAAAGAGATAAAATAACAAATCGTATCAAGGAAAATTTGCAGAATTCTCAAACTAAGTGACCTTAAAGATCCACCTCAAAAGTTCACCCGTGGCAGATTCATGTCGATGTATGGCAAAACCAATAATATTGTAAACTAATTAGCCTCCAATCAAAATAAATTTAAATTTTAAAAAATGTGTCAACTAAAGCCTAAAATGGAAAATGGCCGCCTATGACCTTCCACATGTGAGTACATGCAGGTTGAAACTGAAAGTCAGCTCTCTTCTACATCACGCAATTATACATCTATAAACAAGTGCCAAAGTGCAACAATCATATCAGTTGTAAAATTCAGATAATCCTCATGATTTACTCCCCTTGACATGCACTGAAACAATTTTGCCACAGTATGATTTTGCTTTACTTATTAAGTAACTTCAATTTTCCTCAACAAGTGATATTAACTATCCTGACCTTAAAACTAGAGTGACTTTTCAGTGCTAGATCTATCAAAATAAATGCTCTCTGTAAATATTTTAGATGATAATTTAGTTAAAGAGACTTGGAAATAACAGAGGTCAAATTATTCTAAATGGAAATACGTTAGGTGGAAATATGCCAAGATGGAAAAATTATAACATAGCCAAGAAAAAGAAGTAGAAAGGAAGGGAAAAAGAAAGAAAAAAGAAGAAACAAGGTCGATGAATACTTGTAGAATAAAAGGAAAAAAGGAGAAGAGAAAATAAAATCCAAAGAGTCCCTCTGTGAAAAGATAAAGGCAGACTGAGTATTCTGTGAAATCAACGGTCACACCCAGAATGACAGCGTCCTATTGTAGGTGCTTTTCTCACTTACAATCTATTGATATTAAATATGATATTGCTAGAATTACAGACTATCACTGGAATGGGTGTAAAACATGTGAAAAGTACCATCCCAAGGAAATGTTCCTTTTCTTATGCAGCAAAGCCATACATGTACCAATAAACTCTGATTTTATTTCCAATGTTTCCTTTGTTTGACATGTTAATGATAGGCTACTCTATTGAAAAATATTTCAGCAAAATTGTTTCCTTTTGAATGCAGAAATAATTTGAAAGTAAAACGATCAGACACATAAACAGTAAACACATTTATTACTAAACCGGAAATGTTAGCAGTGAATTCCAAATGAACTGAGATGACTAGGCACAGGAATGATTGCGAACACTTTTCACATTTAGTAAATAATTTCCAAAACCTATGTTAACATTAAAGGGCCATTGAACATTAGCATGAAGTAAAGTGGGAATGCAAAGGGAATAGGGATTGTTAAAGAATGAGATGAAGAATTGGGTTTTGATCACAAGTTTAAACTATCAGAGATTGTTGACTTGAAAAAAGCTACCACTTGAAAAATAAAATATTTATTTAACAAATTATTTGGATAGTCATTATAAGCAGTATTTTGGTATTGTCTTTAACTTAAGGAAGGAATTGAGACTGAATTAATTATTTTTGTATTATATATGCAAAAACATTGACCTTTTCCCTTGATTTTTTTTTTCTTTAGCGATCTAGGTAGAAAAATATAAATTAATTATAAATCTTTGGTTCATAGTATAATCATCATTGGTCTATGAACAGTCTACTTTATTCATTTACTTTTCCAATTATCTCTATTTAAAAAATTGTGGCATAATTTACAATTTGGTATTTAAAAGAATTTTAAATGTATTTAGTTTAGTGGCATTAGGTAATTGACAAAGTTTTACAACTATCATCACAATCCACACACAGAACTTTTCATCTTGCAACACTGAAGCTCTGTACCTACTAAGAACTCCCCATTTCTCCTCCTCCCAGACTCTGGCAACCACCATTCTTCCACTCTCTGTCTTTATGAATTTGACCTCATGTAAGAATAATCACACATCATTCGTCTTTTTTGTGACTGGCTTATTTCATTTATCATAATGTCTTTAAGTCATCCATGTGGTAGCACATGTCAAAATTCCCTTCCTTTTAAAGCTGAATAATATTCACTGCAGGTATCACATTTTTATCAACCATTGCTGGACACTTGGATTGATTCCATTTTGATTACTTGATTAATGTTATAAACATAGGCATGCAGCTATCTTTTCATGTGTCTATTTTCAATTGTTTTAGAGATATATTCAGAAGTAGGATCATAGGATAATCCTATTTTCAATTTTTGAAGAATCTCCATTTGATTTTCCATAGCAGTTGCACCATTTTACATTCTTATCAGTAGTGCACAAGAGTCCATTTTCTCTACATTCTCATCAGCCCTAACAAGCCCTACCTTTTCTGATAGTAGACATCCTGTTGGATATAAAATTGTATCTTATTCCTATTTATTCTTTTAATTTTAATACTGCAATTAGGGCTTTCCTGCTGACTCAGATGGTAAAGAATCTGCCATTGCAGGCAGGTTTGATCCCTGGGTTAGTTAGATCCCCTGGAGAAAATGGCAACCCACTTCAGGATTCTTGCCTGGAGAATTTCATGGACAAAGGAACCTGGTGGGTCCATAGGGTCACAAAGAGTCATACACGACAGAATGACTAACAGACACACAAAACTTCAGGGCTTCCTTGATAGCTCATTTGGTAAAGAATCTGCCTGCAATGCAGGAGGCCCTGGCTTGATTCCTGGGTCAGGAAGATCCCTGGTGAAGGGAAAGGCTACCCACTCCAGTATTCTGACCTGGCGTTGCATGTAGAGTATAGTCCACGGGGTCACAAGAGTTGGACACGACTGAGCGACTTTCACTTTCACTTCTCTTTCACACTGAAATAAATAGCCCCAAATCTATCACCTAACCAGACCTAAAATAGAACTATGCACATGAATCTCTCTCATTTCCTGCTTTGCCTTTCCTTAAAGGTAATCCAAATTAGCTGCTTAACAATTCTAGCTTTTTATAAATATGCAGTTTTTGCCTTGTACTATAGGACTAAACTTCTCTACTTTCACTTGAGCCATGGCTCTCATTCCAGAAGAAAAAGAAACTCGACACGTCTCTCTAGGTAGGAACAGAAATAAGCATGGCTACATAGCCACTGAGAAACAAGTCAAGTCTGTTTACTTCTCATGTTGATGAAAAATGTTGTGTTAATTAGTTAATTGAATTAAAAGTAATTCAATTTAATGAATAGTAGCTAACTGTGCCAGGTATTGCAGAATGTACGAAGATGAATATAAATGGTCTCTCCATCAATACTGTGCTACAAGGGAATCATTTATTTATGTACTTCATAACCATAGGTTCAACACAGGTACAAAGAAGCAATAGACATTAATAACACTTCACAACCTTGCAGGATTGTATTATCTGTATTCTTAATCTGATGTCTTCTGTGGCAGACACAAATTTTCTTTCAAACTATTTCCCTCTGTTTCAGAGCATATACCTGGAATATATTTTCCAGATCATTTTATAATTATCTATGGTAATATGCCTAGGTTCTGGTTAACGGTTTAGGGAAGGAAATGATGAATGCCCCTCCTGAAATTGGAATCCTCTATCTCAACTTTCACTCACTCCTTACCCTGTCTGCTAGTCAAGGACACTGAAGACTTAGGGGATGGTAGAAACACAAGTTGGAGAAACCATCCATTCCTGAATGACTTTATAGATAGCTGCCTGCTGAACAGTCACATTAAAAGAATTATTGAGCCATAAATAAACTTCTACAGTGTTAAACCTCTTGAAATTATTTAGTGTTTATCTGTTACTGCAGTTAGTATTTACCATATCTAATATTCCTCCTGTTTCTGAAAGAATCTAAATCCAAAATTTCCCCTTTCTTGGCAATATAATAACTATAATTCGAATACAGTGTTCTGTAAAGAGAACCTGAAGTTCAAATTCTAGTGTTGTCATTTATTTCCTTTTTAAAATTTATCTATTTTTTAATTGAAGGATAATTGCTTTGCAGAATTTTGCTGTTTTCTGTCAAACCTCAACATGAATCAGCCATAGGTATACATATTATTTACATTTTATTTTAAATTACTCATTCAACAGATATTTTAACGCAGATTCTTTTTAATGTTGATGCAACAGCAAGGAAACTAATGGACAGACCACTGTTTTCATGGACTTTATTTCTAGAGTGGAAAGACATAATAAACAAGTAAGCTTATTAATATATAACATAGTAATGATAATCTTAGAAAAATAGTGCTTAGTGAGAGGCTAAATGATTTGGGAGATATTTATACAAATAGACATAACAGTAGAAAATAATAATTTCAGGGGAGTATAAAAAGCTGAACAATATCAGGGCTAGAAAAAATATTTTAGTTATTTTAAATAAATATAATTTTATTCAAAATGTATACACGGTTATGAGCCCCTTTCAGTAGAGATATAAAGAAAATAATATTTAATTTATAGCAGTGATGTTTTAGGGGGAATGCATTTAATGAGATAAGTGCTTATCCTTTGTTAGGTATCCAAGGACGATAACTAATTAAGTATAGAATTCTCTGAAGTACACCTTAAAATGTCAGTACCAGGTTTAAAAAAATCCTAAATGGCTGATATGTACAAAAGAAATATTAGAAATTAGAGGATGAAGGACTCATCTGACAGAAAAATAACTGGGCTTGGTTTTAAAGGTTGAAAAATATTTGATTAGAAAGAATCAGAAAAAAACAACTTGTGTTAACTAAAATATAATGAGGAGAAACAAGAGAGAATGAGAAAACAAATGGAAGAAGTAAAAAGTATACTTGGTGTGCAATAAAGCTCACTTTTGAAAGACAAGCTCTAGCCATAAAAACAAAGGACCTTGAACACCAAGTTGAGGCATCTTGCAAACGAATTTAGCAGTAGAAAGATGACATCAAAATTGATGAAAGTGTAGAAAACTTTTCTTCACCAACTGACAGTTTGTTATCATAATGCCAATCATTGCCATTCTTCCAGCCAGTGGTGCACTTTATAAAATTAAACAACATCTTTCATTCTTGGGGATCTATACAAAGTGTCTGTCATAATGCCCAGTCAACAGTCTATATTCAATGCATAATGTTCATTACAGATTTATCTAATCACCTCAATTGTTCACCTAGTTAATTGTTTCTTTACAGATTGCTGTAGATGAAGATTTCTCCCATAATCCCAAAATAAGAAAACATGGAAAATTAAAAATTGTAGAATACTGAAGAAATTAGCTCTGGCAAGAAATACATTTAAATTGACTCACTTTACTTAAATTCACACCTTCACTTCCAGATTAACAATGGAAAACTAAAGAACTTTTATTTTCTATCAGTATTAAAAATGAAAAGACTTTTAAGAATGAAAAGAAAAGAACAGAGGAATAAACAGAAGATCTTCAACAATGTCCACATCTTCAGCCAACATAACTTCTAGTTTCAAAGTTTTCATATGAAGTTCAGGTAAGATGAGCTTAATAATAAAATAAAACTATTGTTCTTGCACCAATAATAGGCCTACTAACACAATACTTCTCTGCTGTGTTTCACTTCACCAGAGGACAATCGTGGTAGGGAGAAGGATTCTGAGTAAAGTTAAATTTCCTTTAAGGGACCTTGACTAGTTCAGGGGTCTTTGGGATATTTTCAGGTAGTCCCATATGGGAGTCTCTGTATACTCTCCCAGTTGGGACTGTATTCTATGGATCTAGGCTTTCATTGTCATATCTGTGATTATAGGTTTCTTTTCTTCCTATCCCTTGGCAATATAATATGGCAAAAGACACAGAAGAAAAAAAGCAAAACCCCTTAATGCTAGAGGATTCTGAGAAAATGGTAAAGTAGATAGCTTCCTATTCAACAGGAATTACACTGGCAGAAACTGTCTGATGCAACAAGATGGAATTCTAAATCTATGGAAGGTTGGTTACCTCCCGGGGAAGTCTTGCAAGGCCATTTGCAATTACTTCTGGTCAATTTCAGCTCTTACCACTACAGGAGCTACCTATTCCCACCATCAGCAAGGTAGCAGGCAATAACACATATGTTCCAGAAACCCCTTGCATATAGTTTTTCGGAGCCAAGGTGGCCGATAAGCCCCTTGTCCAACAAATATTGGGGATGTCTGTTCTGATTTCTAACTGCTGCCCCAGACCACAGAAGGGCAGGCATAGAGGCAGACAGCCACTTTCCTCCATCATTCAAAGCCCCTGCCCCTATGGCAAAAGTGACTTCTAGGGAATTTCAAGGACTAGAACATTTCCTCCCCTGCAGTTTTTGTTTCTGTTCCTTGGGAGAACCAAATATTAAAAATCAGCTTTATGCACAAAGGAAATTTAAAAGTCATATGCCTAGGAAAAGGCACAGGCTTGGAAAGATCCGAAAATAACTTAAATGGATGCCTTAAACTTTTCATATTCAATACTTAAGGCTGATCCTCAGCAGAAATACCTTAGCAATCAAAACCAAACAAAAAGCAAGCATAAAATACTGGGAAAAGGAGAATCTGTTTCCAGAGTCACTGTATTAGATTAAAATGTGCAGTTTTCAACAACAACAACAACAAAAATGAAAGGCATAAAAACAGGAAAGTATAGCCCATTCAAAATGATTAAAAATACATAAATAAGAGAAAAGATGCCCAAAAAAAGACTTGCTGGGAGATCTACTAGACAAAGAATTTAAAACTGTCTTTAAAAGGTCCAAAAACTAAAGGAAAATGTACAGAGAGTCAGGAGAAAATGAGGAATGAACAAAATAGAAATACCAATAAAGAAATAGAAAATCTAAAAAGAAACCAAAAAGAAATTTTGTAGCTAAAAAGTACAAAACTAAAATGAAAAATTTACTAGAGTTTCAAAAGCAGATTTGAGCAGGCAGAAGAATCAGTGAACTTGAAGATAGGACAATTAAAATTTTAAATCTAAGGAACAAAAAGTAAAGATCCAAGAAAAGTAAGCAAACTCTAAGGGACCTGGGAACATCACTAAGTGCAGGGTGTCTCAGAAGGTTAGGAGAGTGAGAAGCAGAGAGAATATTTGAAGACATAGTGGCTGAGATTTCCCAAATTCTATTAGATTGGGAATTAATTAATCCAATTAATTAAAATTGAATATAAACATCCTAAAAGTTGAACAAAGTTTAAATAGGATAAACTAAAAAGACTCACACCAAAACCACAGAATAACAGGATACTTTTGCAGATTCTCACTGTGCTTTATTATGCTGATATAAATTGAGAACTTCTAGGAAAATAAATAGAATGTACAGACTGTTCCAAACAAATTTGACTTTCTTGACCTTCGAGTGTATCCTGTAAGTGGTGTTTTATTGGATATATTTTGGAAATAATATTTGAAGTTATTGTTATTAAAGTATGTACAGTTTATATACCACTTTGTAACATGTTCAAAATGAATGTTTCACCAGTGGAATTCAATTATAAACACAACTCAATATTAAACACCGTTTTAGATTCTGAAATAATCACAAAGACTTGATACTTTCCTGCAAGCTGTTAATTTATTTGGGAGTATACACTGAAATAAATAGATCCTTTCAATACAATGTGATGAGCACTTTCATAAGAGACAAAGAAGATTTTTATAATCATAGAAGAATTCCTGACACAGGACTGGAGCATTTGAACATTCTAGAGGAAGGAATGTTTTAACTATGATCTGAGGATTAAAAGAGGGTAGTCTTGGTGGAGAATTAGAACAGAGTTCATGAAGAGTGAGAAGGATAAGCAAAGACAGGATGCACAGAGGAGGCAAACTCTTTCAATTTAACATATATAATATATTAACCATTGAATTAAAAGTCAAATATTTTTTGATAAACTTTTTACAGTTTAATTTTTGATGTTACTCAGAAAAATAAAATAAGCATGTATTACACAAGTGAAGTTTGCTATATTTTGGATTATTTTAGGGTATATTTCTGGAGATAGGACCTTGAGTGAAAATGCATAAATATTTTCATGGTCTCTGATCTATATCGCCAAACTGCTTTTTGAAAGCATTATGTGAATTAGAAAACTCACTAGCAGTATCTGTAAATAAGATTTTCAATGAATCCACACTAGTACTAATGTATTTACCAAACCCTTTCCTTACAGTACTGATTAACATTCCGTTGGAATATTTAGTGTTCTCAGCAGCACATTTTTATGAAGACTAGATTTTAAGAAATCATAATAAAAACAATAGAATGAAAGTGTGAAATTAAAGAGTTGTAGTCTTAGCCTCATGCATTCTGGATTAGCATTTTCTCCTTTATAGCAAAGTGTCTAGAATATATAACCAGACACTTCTGTTTTTATAACTTATAATCAATTTTCTAAATGAAATGAATATTTTGGCTCCATTTCTTTTTTAAAAACAAATCTCTATATCTTTCTCCATGAATACAGATTCAGTTCAATTAAGTTGCTCAGTTGTGTCCGACACTTTGCGACCCCATGATCCGCAGCACGCCAGGTGTCCCTGTCCATCACCAACTCCTGGAGTCCACATAAACCCATGTCCACTGAGTCGGTGATGCCATCCAAACATCTCATCTCTGTCGTCGCCTTCTCCACATGCCCTCAACCTTACCCAGCATCAGGGTCTTTTCCAATGAGTCAGCTATTTGCATCGTGTGGCCAAAGTATTGGAGTTTCAGCTTTAGCATCAGTCCCCAATGAACACCCAGGACTGATCTCCTTTAGGATGCACTAGTTGGATCTCCTTGCAGCCCAGGGGACTCTCAAGAGTCTTCTCCAACACCACAGTTCAAAAGCATCAATTCTTGGGTGCTCAGCTTTCTTTATAGTCCAATGCTCACATCCATACATGACCACTGGAAAAACCATAGCCTTGACTAGACAGACCTTTATTGACAAGTAAGGTCTCTGCTTTTAATATGTGATCTAGGTTGGTCATAACTTTCTTTCCAAGGAGTAAGTATCTTTTAATTTCATGGCTACAAGCACCATCTGCAGTGATTTTGGAGCCCCCAAATAAAGTCAGCCACTGATCCACTGTTTCCTCATCCATTTGCCATGAAGTGATGGGACCAGCTGCCATGATCTTAGTTTTTTGAATGTTGAGCTTTAAGCCAACTTTTCACTCTCCTTTTCACTTTCATCAAGAGATTTTTAGTTCTTCACTTTCTGCCATAACGGTGGTACAATCTGCATATTAAAGGTTATTGATATTTCTCCTGACAGTCTTGATTCCAGCTTCTGCTTCCCTTCAGCCCGCGTTTCTCATGATGTACTCTGCATAGAAGTTAAATAGCAGGGTGAAAATATACAGACTTGACGTAAACTCCTTTTCCTATTTGGAACCAGTCTGGTGTTCCATGTCCAGTTCTGACTGTTGCTTCCTGACCTGCATACAGGTTTCTCAAGAGGCAGGTCAGGTGGTCTGGTATTCCCAACTCTTTCAGAATTTTCCACAGTTTATTGTGATCCACACATTCACAAGCTTTGGCATAGTCAATAAAGCAGAAATGGATGTTTTTCTGGAGCTCTCTTGCTTTTTTGATTGATCCAGAGATGTTGGCAATTTGATCTCTGGTTCCTCTGCCTTTTCTAAAACCAGCTTGAACATCCGGAACTTCACAGCTCACATATTGCTGAAGCCTGGCTTGGAGAGTTTTGAGCATTACTTTACTAGTGTGTGAGATGAGTGCAACTGTGTGGTAGTTTGAGCATTCTTTGGCATTGCCTTTCTTTGGGATTGGAACGAAAACTGATTTTTCCAGTCTTGTGGCCACTGCTGAGTTTTCCAAATTTGCTGGTGAATTGAGTGCAGCACTTTCACAGCATCATCTTTCAGGATTTGAAATAGCTCAACTGGAATTCCATCACCTCCACTAGCTTTGTTCGTAGGGATGCTTCCTAAGGTCCACTTGACTTCTCACTCCAGGATGTCTGGCTCTAGTGAGTGTTCATACCATCGTGATTATCAGGATTGTGAAGATCTTTTTGTACAGTTCTGCTGTATAATCTTGCCACCTCTTCTTAATATCTTCTGCTTCTGTTAGGTCCCTACCATTTCTGTCCTTTAGTGTACCCATCTTTGCATGAAATGCTCCCTTGGTATCTCTGATTTTCTTGAAGAGATCTCTAGTCTTTCCCATTCTATTGTTTTCTTCTTTTCTTTGCATTGATCGCTGAGGAAGGCTTTATTATCTTTCCTTGCTATTCTTTGGAACTCTGCATTCAAATGGGTATATCTTTCCTTTTCTCCTTTGCTTTTCACTTCCCTTCTTTTCACAGATATTTGTAAGGTCTCCTCAGACAGTCATTTTGCTTTTAGCATTTCTTTTTCTTGGGGATGGTGTTGATTCCTGTCTCCTGTACAATGCCATGAACTTCCGTCCATATTTCATCCGGCACTATATCAGATATTCACTTCCATTTTATAGTCATAAGGATTTGATTTAGGTCATACCTAAGTGGTCTAGTGATTTTCTCCACTTTCTTCAATTTGAGTCTGAATTTGGCAATAAGGAGTTCATGATCTGAGCCACAGTCTGCTCCCGGTCTTGTTTTTGTTGACTGCATAGAGCTTCTCCATCTTTGGCTGCAAAGAATATAATAAATCTGATTTCAGTGTTGACCATTTGGTGATGTCCTTGTGTAGAGTCTTCTCTTGTGTTGTTGGAAGAGGGTGTTTGCTATGACCAGTGTGTTCTCCTGACAGATCTCTATTTGCCTTTGCGCTGCTTCATTCTGTACTCCAAGGCCAAATTTTCCTGTTATTCCAGGTGTTTCTTGACTTCTTACTTTTGCATTCCAGTCCCCTATAATGAAAAGGACATCTTTTTTGGGTGTTAGTTCTATAAGGTCTTGTAGGTCTTCATAGAACTGTTCAACTTCAGCTTCTTTGGCACTACTGGTCGGGGAATATACTTAGATTACTGTAATATTGAATGGTTTGCTTGGAAATGAACAGAGATGATTCTGTTGTTTTTGAGGTTGCATCCATGTACTGCATTTCAGACTCTTCTGTTGACCATGATGGCTACTCCATATCTTCTGAGGGATTCCTGCCCACAGTAGTGGATATAATGGTCATCTGAGTTAAATTCACCTATTCTAGTCCATCTTAGTTTGTTGATTCCTAGAATGTCGACATTCACTCTTGCCATCTCCTGTTTGACCACTTCCAATTGGCCTTGATTCATGGACCTAACATTCCAGGTTCTTATGTAATATTGCTCTTTACAGCATCTGACCTTGCTTCTATCACCAGTCCCATCCAAAACTGGGTATTGTTTTTGCTTTGGCTCCATACCTTCATTCTTTCTGGAGTTGCTTCCCCACTGATCGCTAGTAGCATATTGGGCACCTAGCTACCTGGGGAGTACCTCTTTCAGTGTCCTTAGTTTTTGCCTTTTCAAACTGTTCATGGGGTTCTCAAGGCAAGAATACTGAAGTGGTTTGCCATTCCCTTCTCCAGTGGACCACATTCTGTCAGACCTCTCCACCATGACCCGCCTGTCTTGGGTGGCCCCACACGTCATGGCTTAGTTTCACTGAGTTAGACAAGGCTGTGGTCCATGTGACAGATTGGCTAGTTGTCTGTGATTGTGGTTTCAGTCTGTCTGCCCTCTGATGCCCTCTCTCAGTGCCTACCATCTTACTTGGGTTTCTCTTACCTTGGGTTTGGGGTATCTCTTCATGGCTGTTCCAGCAAAGTGCAGCTGTTGCTCCTTACCTTGGACATGGGATAGCTCCTCTTGGCCACCTAGATTACCTGTACCTATATATAATTATTATATAAGATCTATTTTGTCTAATATAATATTACATATAACATTAAAATATTAAATAACTAATCATTTTTGTCATGTATATTATATTATTTAAGATTTTGAAGGAGGTTAAAGTTCATTTCTCTTGCCTGTAAATGTCTAGAGTTGGGTAGCCCAGAGCTGGTATGTAGCTCTTCTGTATAGGTTCCTTTGGGGTCCAGCATCTCCTCTTCTCCTCAATGTTCTGCCATCCCTAGGCAGATGAGTGGAAGAAAGGAATAGAGCAGTGGAGGAAAGGACATTTAAGAGTATTTCTTGTAAAAGAAAGGTTTCAGAAGCCACAGGCTTCTGCTTCCAATTCATTAATACTTGGCAATATTTGGCTTCAAGATGTAGAAGCATTGAGGGAATGGGCAAGTTAAACTCGGGAGGCCATGTATTCAATAAAAATTTCTTTCCTATGCCATGAAAGGAATTGAACATGAATATTGGGAGAAGACTAGTATATCTGTGGCACTATAGTACTAAAGTGCTTTATAATCTGCAAATCAGTCACTGTCTTATTTAATCCTCACTATGATACTGTGAGGCATTATTTCTGCTTGGAAAATGAAAGCATTAAAATGGACCAGTTTCCTCTGTCCAAAGGATTACCCAGGCAAGAATACTGGAGTGGGTCGCCATTTCTTTCTCCAGCTTTATGTCTGTGAAAGTGAAAGTGAAAGTCACTCAGTGTCCAACTCTTTGTGACCCTGTGGAATGCAGAGTTTCAAAGAACAGCAAACAGAGATAAGAAAACCTTCCTAAGTGATCAATGTAAAGAAATAGAGGAAAACAACAGAATGGGAGAGACCAGAGATCTCTTCAAGAAAATCAGAGATACCAAGGAGCATTTCATGCAAAGATGGGTACACTAAAGGACAGAAATGGTAGGGACCTAACAGAAGCAGAAGATATTAAGAAGAGGTGGCAAGATTACACAGCAGAACTGTACAAAAGATCTTCACAATCCTGATAATCACGATGGTATGAACACTCACTAGAGCCAGACATCCTGGAGTGAGAAGTCAAGTGGACCTTGGGAAGCATCCCTACGAACAAAGCTAGTGGAGGTGATGGAATTCCAGTTGAGCTATTTCAAATCCTGAAAGATGATGCTGTGAAAGTGCTGCACTCAATTCACCAGCAAATTTGGAAAACTCAGCAGTGGCCACAAGACTGGAAAAAATCAGTTTCGTTCCAATCCCAAAGAAAGGCAATGCCAAAGAATGCTCAAACTACCACACAGTTGCACTCATCTCACACACTAGTAAAGTAATACTCAAAATTCTCCAAGCCTGGCTTCAATAATACGTGAACTGAGAACTTCCAGATGTGCAAGCTGGATTTAGAAAAGGCAGAGGAACCAGAGATCAAATTGCCAATATCCAGTGGATCATTGAAAAGCAAGAGAATTCCAGAGAAAATCTATTTCTGCTTCATTGACTATGTGAATCACAACAAACTGTGGAAAATTCTTTAAGAGTTGGGAATACCAGATCACCTTACCTGTCTCCTGAGAAATCTGTATCTAGGTAAAGAATCAACAGTTAGAACTGGACATGGAACAATAGACTGTCTCCAAATTTGGAAAGGAGTTTGTCAAAGCTGTATATTGTCACTTTGCTAATTTAACTTAAATGCAGAGTACACCATGCAAAATGCCAAGTTGGATGAAGCAGGGAGAAATATCAATAACCTCAGATATGCAGATGATACCATTCTAATGGCAAAAAGGAACTAAGGAGCCTCTTGTTGAGGATGAAATAGGAAACTGAAAAAGCCTGCTTGAATATCAGCCACATTCAAAACACTAAGATCACACCTTTTTAGCCTCATTTGGTTCCATCACTTCATGGAAAATTGAATGGGAAAAAGTGGAAGCAATGATACATTTTATTTTCTTGGGCTCCAAAATCACTACAGACAGGGACTGCAGCCATGAAATTAAAAGACACTTGCTCCTTGGAAGGACAGTGACAAACCTAGACAGTGTATTAAAAAGCAGAAACAATCTGATAAACGTCCACGTAGTCAAAGCTATGGTTTTCCAGTAGTCATATATGTATGTGACAGTTGAACCATAAAGAAGGCTGAGCACTGAGGAATTGATACTTTTGTATTGTAGTACTGGAGAAGACTCTTGAGATTCCCTTGGACTGTAAGGAGATCAAACCAGTGGATCCTAAAGGAAATCAACTCTGAATATTCACTGGAAGGACTGATGCTGAAGCTGAAGCTCCAGTCCTTTGGCCACTTGATGCAAAGAGCCAACTCACTGGGGAAAACTCTGATGCTGGGAAAGATTGAAGACAAAAGGAGAAAAGGGTGGCAGAGGATGGGTTAAATAGCATGGTTAAATGGTTAAAGAGCATTACCGAGTCAATGGATCTGTGTTTGAACAAACTGTGTGAGACAGTGAAGGTCAGAGGAGTCTGGTATGCTGCAGTCTATGGAGTCACAAACAGTCAGACACGACTTACCAACTGAGCAACAAGCAACAACAATTCGATCAGCAGACATAATTGACCACTGTTCAGAAAAATCCAATTTTACTTTAACACCCTTGATCCAATGATTTGAATGAAATAAATTACTATGTTACTGACTTTTCTCCTTTTTCCCCATTGCTATTGCCACTTTTAGGTACAGTTTACATCTTTCATTTACTGTAAGGAAGCTTAAATGAAATCTTGAATCGTCTTCTTGCTATCTTGTTTGCCAGTATACTCTAATACCAAACATTCAGCTTAAGCTGATAGGCTTTCTATTTATGTTGTTTCAGGATTTGTATAAAAGAACCTGGTGTTCTTTTTCAATGTGAAGATTCGTGGGCACCACTTAAGCCTTAATAAATTAGAATCCATCCTGATGTAACCCTAAAATCTGCCTATTAATAATTCTCCCATATTTGTCTTATGCCTACATATATATTTTATCTCCAACTCTCTGCCATCATGTCTCTTTTCTAGTTAGTCATGGCAACCTTAGCAGGATCAGAACAATAATCCAGAAAAATATTATCTGAAGAGTTTTGCAAAACTCTCTGACTCAACTAAATTTTGGAAAAACATCAAAACAAAGAAAGAAATAAAAATTTATGTATTTCTTTCCCAAGGCTCTCCATATTCACTGACAGCGTGATCATCACCTATCTGGGTGAACTACAGGATTAAACTAAAAAGACATGAGCCTCTAAAGAAGACAATTCTTTAGAGCAAGGAGACAATTTCAAACTTTATCAACATTCTACCCAAGCCATGAGCAGTGCTTACTGAGCAAAACTCAGCCTTCTCTTCTTGCTGAACAGAGAACTGACCTCCAACCATATTTTGCTGAATCATTTTATCAAGGCATATTTAACTGAATTAAGTTGCCTGATTTTTCAGGTACCTTCACTTTTGGGTTAAGGCTATGACTTCCAATCAGCACAGCACTGACCTTGCAGATCTGAACATAGTGGCCACCTTATACCTCACCGGCACCTGAAGTCTGGCCCCTAAACTGTCTTAACTGTTCAGATGTCATACTAACTAGATTAAAAACTCTTTAAGGTACAACCCACTCCAGCACTCTTGCCTAGAAAATCCCATGGACGGAGGAGCCTAGTGTCCATGGGGTCACAAAAGTTGGACACGACTGAGTGACTTTATTTCACTTAAGGTAGAGTTTATTATCATGATCATTACTATTATCATTATCATAAAATACATATAACATAAAGCATCATTTTAACCATTTTCGAGTGTACAATTCTGTGGCTGAAATACATTCACCACCCATCTCCAGAACTCTTTTTCCATCTTGTAAAACTTAGTCTGTGTACGTGTTAAACAAATCTTCATTCACCTCTTCCCCAGCCCCTGGTAACCATCATTCTACTTTCAGTCTCTATAATTTTGACTACTTTAGGTACTTAAGTAGAATCATACAGTATTTTTTACTTTTAACTTAACTTTGTACTCCATACTTAATCAGGAACAATGTTTTCTTCATTAAAAAAATATTTGTTGGTATCAACTACTTGGGCATTTGGGTACTACATGGCAAAAGCACGAGTTTCAAAGTTTGAAAGAAAAAAATGAAAGAAACAAACAAACAAAACATCAAAAAGATCACCAAATTCCATGGAGAACTAAGTTGAGAAATGTATGAACAATATAATGATGCCTTAATTATCTCATAAAAGGCAAATATTCACAGAATTTCTTGTGTCTGATAACTTGGCTACTATTCACAGACTACACATTGCATTCTTTGTTTTTCAATAAATTTTTTTCTATATAGTCATTGATACTCCACTTTATATTCCCAATGAGAATCCATTCTACAGACCCTAGAAGTACCCACATCATTCAACACTCTCAAGATCTTAAATCTAACTGCACGTAACTAAGGCCCATATCACCTTTGAAATTCCATTTCGTAGAATTTGCTAAACTTAATTTTTCTGAAAATGCTACATAGTTTAAAGTATTTTGAAAATAAAGTAAACCATGATAGAGGAGTGAAAATGAACAGAGATGCTAATTTCAAAAAGTTTCCTTGGAGAGAAGCCTTTGTTACCTGTGAAAAGAGATGTCACCTGTGAAAAGAAATTTGAATGTGATGAAAGAAGCCATTCTGGTGAATTAGGAGAAACCTATTCCAGTCAGAATGAACAGACATTCTGAAGGGTCTGATGCAGGATTTTCTTGGACATTCCCTGGCAAGATGGCAAGTGACCTGGAACAAAGTGAGCTGGTTGGAGGTTTCGGGGGGAGATAAAAAAGTTAAAATCAAAAAGGATGCAAAGAGACATATCATATTAGCTTTGCAGGCATGGTGTTTGTGCTGTGTGTGTTGGGGAACTATTGGAGAGTTAGATAGTATATTCAAAAGAAGAGACATTACTTTGCTGACTAAGGTCCGCTAGTCAAGGCTATGGTTTTTCCTGTGGTCATGTATGGATGTGAGAGTTGGACTGTGAAGAAGGCTAAGCGCCGAAGAATTGATGCTTTTGAACTGTGGTGTTGGAGAAGACTCTTGAGAGTCCCTTGGCCTGCAAGGAGATCCAACCAGTCCATTTTGAAGGAGATCAGTCCTAGGTATTCTTTGGAAGGAATGATGCTGAAGCTGAAACTCCAGTACTTTGGCCACCTCATGCGAAGAATTGACTCATTGGAAAAGACTCTGATGCTGGGAGGGATTGGGGGCAGGAGGAGAAGGGGATGACAGAGGATGAGATGGCTGGATGGTATCACTGACTCAATGGAAGTGAGTCTGAGTGAACTCCGGGAGTTGGTGATGGACAGGGAGGCCTGGCGCACTGTGATTCATGGGGTCGCAAAGAGTCAGACACGACTGAGCGACTGAACTGAACTGAACTGAGTGCATGGGAGCCACATGGTTGCTGATTTATTTATCCACTTTGGTTGCTAAGTAAGGGTCAAGAGTAGACATAGAAGCCAGTGAGAAGATGAGTTTAGCTTGGACTTCATTGAGAGCAGTGGAAGTGGTAAAAGTAGCAACATACAGGAAATATTTTGAAGGTGTTGCTGATGTAGCTTGATGAGAAATGAGAATGAAGAAGAGAGGTATTTTAAATGACTACTATTTTCTGGTGTATATATATATATACCAGATATATGTATATGTGTGTGTGTGTGTGTGTGTATATATATATATATATATATATACATACATACATATATTTGCCCTGAGCAGCTCACAAAATGTCATTTAATGAAGTGTGAAGGATGAGGAGAGGGAGGAGAATCAGAAATTTGGGAATTAAAAGAAACCAGTTTTGGATAAGTTAGAGATTCCTATTTAGACATCCATATGGAGAAACTGAGTAGGCAGGAAGATAACATAGCATCCGGAGTTCAAGGAAAGACTAGAAGACTAGAGATACTTAATTGCCTGTCATCATCAAAACAGTGATATGTAGAGCTATATTAGTAACTACATGAGATAATCTAATGACTAACTGTAAATATTTGAATATATTTCTGCTAGTATATTATTAAATTTGAGTATCATCCATCTTCATACAGTAAATGTTGCTAAATGGTAAGAATAGCACACCATTTATCTATAGTTATGTCTACATCTATATCTATCTCTCTCTCTATCTATCTCCCTACCTCTCCACACAGAGTACTATATATAATGGAAAGGGAAAAGAAAATGTATCTGGCAGTTTCCTCAATAAACATACTAAAACTTCTCTGCTTTTTGACAAGCCAGTACATTTTTATAACTCATAAATAATTGAAAATAGCAAACAGCTTACTGTCATAAAGCACTTTTATGTGATAGTAAAGATTCTCTCTTGCACATGCTAGTATTGGTCATAAACAGCACACTGAAGTCAAAAGTAAATGGCATGAGCAAGAAATTTCATTAAATTTTTAATAAGGACAAATAAAATGCTATCATGCTATGGTTGCTACTAAATTCAATTCAATTAAATATGTATTTGTTGCATGTTTATTACATGCATATCATATAATGTGCTAGTGTAAAGGATGCAGAGATAAGCCAAAATTGTCACAAAGTCACAGGCTTTGGAGTTCACACTCTGGTGGAAGAGGACTTTATTCCAATAATTACATGGCTTGTTGTTTAATCACACATTGGAGATAAAAACGTGAAGGATACCAACATGAATCTATAAAAGCATATGGTAACTATAATTGACTTAGTCTGAGAAATCAGAGATGACTCTGTGAGAAAGTATCACCTGAACCTGGTGAAGAGAAGTTTATAAAATAAATGGGATCTAGGGGATTGACACCGTGAGTTCCATAAAATGAAGAAATCCAATGTAGATGAAGAATTAAGAAAAATGATAAGCGATAGGATAGTCAGCATTGTTCACCCTGCTTGTGTGAGCTTTGTAAAATATCTTAAAAGTTTTTAGATGATTTTCTTTTCTCACTTGGAAAAACATGAGAAATTTCTCATTTTTTAATCCCAAAGATCCCTTTCACTCAAAAACTAGAGAATTCTGAAATTCCAGCTCATGACTTTCAAGTCACAGGTGCTGTCCGTGGTGCTAGAAAGTAAGTAACTTGAGAAGAGAGAAGTTAACACCAAGGTTCCCAAACTTGACCATACTTTGGAATCACCACACTCAAGATCTACTGAATTATAATCCTGAGGATTAGAACCCTTGGGTCTGTATTTTTGTAGATTTCTGCTTTTAGGTGAATCTGACACATTACATAATCTGCAAAATTGTCTTCTAGGACTATTGCCCAGAGTAGTGTTTTCAACCTTGGCATATATGAATTACATGGAAACTTTTAAAATTACTCACAACCAGAACTTTCTCCAAAATAACTAAATCAGATTATCTAGAAGACAAACCCAGTATTGAATATTTTCTCAAAGATCCCCAGGTGATTCTAACATTTGACCAGTAGCCTCATGAGGGCATTTGAATAAGGAGTTGGGAAAATTGTCTATTTTGTATGTAGAGTAAATCACCAAAAGCTTATCTATAAAGGATTTATGGTATCATTATCACACACACACATGTAAAATCAAAGGACAAGACTATTTTGCCAATGATATTTGAATCAACTAAAAAGAACATGTGGAGTAAACACTCAGAAGTATCCATTAAAATGTTTTATAAAAGTGTTAACTAAAAACCTACAAAAATTATTTAAATATCAGTTACTTTGAGTAGCAATAACTTGATATCAATTTTCCCCATTGAAAATATATACAGTCAGGATAAGTTTAATTATAGTATTTTGATTGGGTACATAATATCTTACAATTTCCTTGTGAAGGAGGTCAGCAGGGATACAGACATTTTTGGATTTGACATTACAACTAATTACAATTTTCTTACTATATTTTTGAATTAGAAACTATTCAAGAAGAAAAGCTGGTAGTCAACAGATAGAAATAAGATAAATATACATTTTATTATTGCCTAAAAGAAACAATATGGAGAACACAGGTTGAATGGAAAGCTAAAATCCATATTTTGATACTATCCTAAAAGTATTACTATGAGAGATGATTTATCCATGGAAGAGTCATTTATCTTTCTTTGGATAAAAATGCATAAGAGATAGAAAGAAACAGAAATATGAAATTTACCCCAATTACGATAATATGAAGGTAGAGTATAAGTAATTTGTACTAAAGAGATACTTTAAATTTGTTTGAATATTTAACCTAGAAAGAACTTTAATAAGACACTTTGCTAGTTCAGGAATTATACTCCAGTGTGTGGTTATTTTTATCACCAGAGGACCATGTTAATGTATAAAGACACTGTAAAATATTACTCTGAAAGTGAGCGTCATTATAAATTATTTGATATTAATACTTTTTTTAGTTTTTATTTTTTAAATTTTAAAATCTTTAATTCTCACATGCGTTCCCGAATATGAACCCCCCACCTCCCTCCCCATAACATATTAATACTTTTAAATGTATATTAGTCGCTCAGTTGTGTCCGACACTTTGCAACCCCATGGACTGTAGCCCCACAGGCTCCTCTATTCATGGGATTCTCCAGGCAAGAATATTGGAGTGGGTTGCTATTTCTCCTCTCCAGAGAAACTTCCTGACCCAGGAATCTTTTAAAGTGCCCTGGTGTTCACTGTGAACTTTATTGCCTTTTTTTTTTTTTTCAATGTAGCTCCTCTAAAGCTCACTGCTACTCATCACTGCAGCCATCCCTGGGCACTATGTTCCTGGCAAATAAGAGACTCTTCCTATAACATAAAACAGAGGCTCACCTCACATTAGCTCTGAGCCTGGTTTCAATGTATCAATTTTTCATAATGTCCCAATCAAGCAGTTCATTTGTTATATTCAACCCACTAATTAATCAAAATGAGTATATAAATTGATGGATTATCAGAAGGAATTTATTCATCAGTACAGTACAATCCATAGTAAATATTTAGAAGACACACAGATAATCTTCTGGCAGTGTGATTTTAACATCCTCAGTGATGCTATTTTTCTACAACAGCCCCTTGTAACACTGGGCTCACTATTATCTTGGTTATGATAGGGAATCAATAATTATTGATTGATCTAAATAAGATGAAAATTTATGGTGACACTTTTAGCTCAGATTCACTGAATCTGATTCATGCCCATGAGTGATCCTTGGGTCTGCCCATAATCTCTCAACTGTCAAAAGAACAACAAAACCCAGTGTGAGGAACAAAATCATGGGAATAAAATGAAGACAAGGTATTTCTCTCAGAGTTTCTAAACAATATTCTGTTTAGAAATTTTCAGTCTGTTTTAAATGTTAATAAGAGCAAAGAATATAGAGGGGAAAAGGAACCGGTTCAAAAGAAGCAGAATAAAAGTTTAAGTAGTCACTGTCATCATGAGAAATGCTGGGCTGGAGGAAGCACAACCTGAAATCAAGATTGCCGGGAAAAATCAATAACCTCAGATATGCAGATGACAACACCATTATGGCAGAAAGTGAAGAAGAACTAAAGAGCCTTTTGATGAAAGTGAAAGAGGAGAGTGAAAAACTTGGCTTACAGCTCAACATTCAGAAAACTAAGATCATGGCATCCAGTCCCATCACTTCATGGCAGGTAGATGGGGAAACAGTGGAAACAGTGTCAGACCTTATTTTTTTGAGCTCCAAAATAACTGCAGAATGTGACTGCAGCCATGAAACTGAAAGATGCTTACTCCTTGTAAGGAAAGTTATGACCAACCTAGACAGCATATTCAAAAGCAGAGACATTACTTTGTCAACAAATGTTCATCTAGTCAAGGCTATGGTTTTCCTGTGGTCATGTATGGATGTGAGTTGGACTATAAAAGCTGAGCACCCAAGAATTGATGCTTTTGAACTGTGGTGTTGGAGAAAACTCTTGAGAGTCCCTTGGACTGCAAGGAGATCCAACCAGTCCATCCTAAAGGAGATCAGTCCTGGGTGTTCATTGGAAGGACTGATGTTGAAGCTGAAACTCCAATACTTTGCTTACCTGATGTGAAGAGCTGACTCATTGGAAAAGACCCTGATGCTGGGAAAGATTGAGGGAAGGTGGAGAAGGGGGTGACAGAGGATGAGATGGTTGGATGGCATCGCCGACTCAATGGACATGGGTTTGAGTGGGCTCTGGGAGTTGGTGATGGACAGGGAGGCCTGGTCTGCTGCAGTTCATGGGGTTGCAAAGAGTTGGACACAGCTGAGCAACTGAACTGAACTGAGTCACTGTCAGAGTAAAATTTAATATAATTCAACTACAAGTACTGAGCACCTGCTTGAGTCAAATATTGGGTATGCCAGTACTACTTGTTGGAGATGAAGACATTTTATCAGTTGTAAATATAGTAAAAGTGATAATAGTGGTGGTGCTAGTGGCTGAAGTTAGCAGCAGTAATACTAATTTTATCAACTTGATATTTTTATGAAAATAATTTAGATATCTTATTGCACTCTAAACAGAAATGTGAGACAGGCAACTATTATTTATTCTCATTTTTTAAATAGGAAAAATACAGGCTTATAATGGTGAGAATATAGCAATAAGATTTTAATTTCATGAAGAATCAAAACTAAGGATTAAAAAAATGTTTAATGAAAGTAGCCCCAAATCCAAAATGAAAGACCAAGGCAACAGAGGGGGGAAAAGGTCATAGCAGAAAATCTCAGCATTAGGGCAAGATCATAAACAAAGCAAAGTGAGTGAATACTGAATCAACCTCTTCAGAT